>NC_051070.1:57978046-58114993 GCF_004664715.2 Peromyscus leucopus
CCCACTTCAAGTGTCAGGAATAAGGAAACTTAGACAATTCATACTAAATTATTAGTGAGTATAATCTTACTGCTTCAAGAGAAATCTGCATCAACAACACACATCAACTTGGGCAGCTCTGCTCAGTGATGGGAAATTTACAGATGAACGCTGTCCATGCCTGCTCAAAAAAAGACTTTCCCTATTTCCTGTTAGCAGTTTTCCAAGGGATATGAAGGCGGGAAAAATACTCCTTTTTCATTATTCCGAAGCTTATTTTTAAATAACTGGTACTTAGCAATTTAGTTTTTAAAATGGTATTCTGAATTAAATTGCTGAGGTGATTCTAAATTCTAAAACTAACCTTGTTTTATCACAAAAACATCTAGTTAGAAAAGTGTTTGTGATGAAGACTTGTATCTTGTGGCATTAGTTCTTCATGTTTCTTCTCCATGCGTTGGCTAAAACTGTTGATGTCCAGATGAATGGACAGTTGCTGTTGTTGGGTCTGTGTAGGGCGAGCACACCCAGTTAGAGCATGGACTGTACTTCACAGTAGCTGGATGTGCTTTGCACTCTACTGTTGTAGATTTATTTTGTTTACAGTAGACTGATGTCGGTTTTGTAAATGTTTTTCTTAGCACTTTAACTGTGAGTGTAAAAACTGATTTTAAATGTAGTGGCTGTATATTTTGGTTATAAACTGGAAATTTTTAATAAAACTAAATAATTTGTTCTCTTTTCTGTCATTAGTATATTATTGAGTACAATTTCCTATGTCATTGTCCAGACTCAGTCTAACGGATCACACTACTTCTTTAAAAGTTAGGTTTCAGGGGGTTGCTCTTCCAGAGGACCCAGGTTCAATTCCCAGCAACCACATGGAGCACACAACCATTTGTAACTCTAGTTTCAGAGTATCCAACCCTCTCTTCTGACCTCTTGGCACTAAGTATGCATATGGTACACAGGCATACATGCAGGCAGAACACCCATACACATACACTGAAATTTAACTTCCAAAAAGAAGTTTCTTGGGCCGGGCGGTGGTGGCGTATGCCTTTAATCCCAGCACTTGGGAGGCAGAAGCAGGCAGATCTCTGTGAGTTTGAGGCCAGCCAGGGCTACAGAGTGAGTTCCAGGAAAGACGCAAAGCTACACAGAAACCCTGTCTCAGAAAAACCAATCAATCAATCAAAAAATAAATAAATAAACAAAAGTTTCATATTTCATTTTTTACAGTATTTCTATTACATAAGAAACATTAACCTGGGATTTAGAAATATATAAAAACACATTATCTATTGGGAGAATGATCTGTGATAGCCATTCAGTTCCGAATAAGTGAATTTAGGGATTTAGCAAACAGAAGTAAGAAAACAAATAGTGAGCAGAGAGACATCCGTGTGGGAGCTTGCAGCATCCAGCAGAAATGGCTGGAGGTTTCCAATTGAGAATTCCCGGCAGAACTGTCTGCCCATGGCAGCCCGGGAGTTCACTAGTGCAGTTTGTATTACACTGTCCTCTTTTATATTTCCATTTTTATCAGTATAGGCAAGATATGTATCTCTGCCCATTGTTGTATCTCTATTTCAATAGAATAGAGGCTCAGTAAATACTGGCTGAAAAACATACCAACAGTTTTCTCAGAAGCAGATAATTTCTTGTGTGAATCTGTTTTCAAACACAGGAAGGCAGACCAGGACTTAAGGTACCATTAGTAGTTAGAAGAGACCTTAGAAATCATAAGATCCAATCCCAGCACTCAAGAGGCAGAGGTGGGTAAATCTCTGTGAATTTGATGCCAGCCTGGTCGACATGGTTCCAGGCCACCTAAGGCTACACAGTTACCAGTCTTGAAAAGAAATCACAAGGTCTGTACTCACTTCATGAACACACACTAAAACTGGAATAGTGCAGAGGTTATCATGGCTCCTGCCTAACAGTAACATGTAAATTCTGTTTAAAAATGAAATCCTGAAGTTCACCTGCCTCCCAGTGCAAAAACTCCTCAAAATCTTCTACTAGCCTTAGACTGGAGATGTCAGTGGCCTACTGCTCTGCAAGGTCTCGGTGCCACCTTGTGATGAAAAGCTTCCTGTAAGTCGAGTGTAAAACGTCCCTTTGCTGTTGGTTCTGTTTTAGAGCTACAGGATAATTCTTTCCTAGGTACTTCCTCCAATGTTTCTGCAAGCAAGACATGTCCTGTTCTCCCTGCAGCATCCTATGAGGCTGTGGTTGTCTTTTTCCAAAATACCTCTAGTACGAATGTCCACAGAATATCCACCCACCTCTGGTTTCATGAATCAGTGAAGGGCTGGACACTGTCTTCTCTTCACAGTCCTTTTAATTCTAAATTTACCTTGAAACTGTTTCCAATAATTGAGGAATCTAACCATCCATACTATGAACTCTGTAGGTACAGATGTTTATCAGTTGTTGAAACTATTTTCAACAGGCACCTGAAGGATCTAACCATCCATACCATGAACTCTGTAGGTACACATGTTCATCAGTTGTTGAAACTCTATTTTCAACAGGCACCTGAAGGATGTAACCATCCATACCATGACCTCTGTAGGTACACATGTTCATCAGTTGTTCAAACTATTTTCAACAGGCACCTGAAGGATCTAACCATCCATACCATGAACTCTGTAGGTACAGATGTTCATCAGTTGTTGAAACTCTATTTTCAACAGGCACCTGAAGGATGTAACCATCCATACCATGAACTCTGTAGGTACAGATGTTCATCAGTTGTTGAAACTATTTTCAACAGGCACCTGAAGGATGTAACCATCCATACCATGAACTCTGAAGGTACAGATGTTCATCAGTTGTTGAGACTCTATTTTCAACAGGCACCTGAAGGATGTAACCATCCATACCATGAACTCTGTAGGAACAGATGTTCATCAGTTGTTGAGACTCTATTTTCAACAGGCACCTGAAGGATGTAACCATCCATACCATGAACTCTGTAGGTACAGATGTTCATCAGTTGTTGAGACTCTATTTTCAACAGGCACCTGAAGGATGTAACAATCCATACCATGAACTCTGTAGGTACAGATGTTCATCAGTTGTTGAAACTCTATTTTCAACAGGCACCGAGTGACTCCCTGCTGTGCACCAGGCCTGTGAACCAACTACTCCTTACTATCCCATCAGTTCACTCCCAATCAAAAGACTTAAGATGGAAAACTAGACGAAATCACTGTTTGCTGACTTGAAGGCATTCGCATTCCGGGGGGAGTGGGAAGGCTTAGTTTTATTATGTGTTTTGTGTTGTTTGCTGGTTAACTTGGCCAATGCTGGTCACTAGTGGGTTGAGTGCGACCATAGTGCATGTGCTAGAGCACACAGGTACATGTCCACAAGTTTCTTCTTTCCAAAATGAAAATACTGGGCTAAACCAGTGGCGTTTAACTGTGGGATCCTTTCGTCAAATAATACAGTTTTTAAAATTAACTCGGGGTCTGGAGATATGGCTCGGAGGTTAAGAGCGTGTACCATTCTTCCAGAGGACCTGAGTTTAATTCCCAGTGCCCGCACCAGGCGGCTCACGACCACTTGTAACTCAAGTCCTCTCTCCTCCCACCCTCCCTCCCTCTCTCTCTCCAATACATCTATTTAAAAATTTCTAAATCCAGCCATTGGTGGTCGTACACATCTATTGGAGGCCAGCAGGGTGATTATATATAGCAAGGCCCTATCTCCAAACACTCACACCTACATATGAGAACACTGTATAGATATGTGTATATACACAAGAGAGTGATTCTATAAGGAAGAAATCTGAGTAAGTTTGTAGCTATCAAACCAGTTTCCTGGTTTTGATGCTGTATTGTGTTTACAAGGAACTGTTGCCATTGGGAGAAACTGGGTGTAGGTATTGTGGGGATCTGAATGAAAATGGCGCCATAGGCTCAGGGAGTGGCACTGTTAGGAGATGTGGTCTTGCTGGAGGAAGTGTGTCACTAGGGGTGGGCTTTGAGGTCTGAATGCTCATACCAGGCCCAGTGTTCGGCTCTCGCTGCTGCCTGCAGATCCAGAGGTAGAATTCTCAGCTCCTCTCCAGCACCATGTCTGCCTGCACGCTGCCAGGCTTCCTGCCGTGATGAGAACGGACTAAACCTCTGAAAAGGTAAGCAAGCCCCAATCAAATGCTTTCTTTTGTAAGAGTTGCCTTGGTCATGGTGTCTCTTCACAGCAATAGAAACCCTAACTAAGATAGGTATTATTTCTTAAATTGCATTTAAATCTATAATTGTCTCAAAATGAATACTTCAGCAACATGTTGTTTTCTTTGTTTTGTTGTTGCTGTTGTTGTTTTAGAGTTTCTTGCTATGTACCCCTGTCTTCTAGGTTCTCCTGATCTTTCCAAGTATTGAGATTACAGACATGAAACACCATACCTGCCTGTCTCTAAATTTTTTAAGTACTAAATTAAGATGATTTTTAGATGTTTTCTAAAATCTTCTAACTAATTTTCTTTCTCTTTCTTTCTTTCTTTCGTTTTGTTTTTTTCAATATAGTGGTTTTCTGTGTAGTTTTGATGCCTGTCCTGGGCCTCACTCTGTAAACCAGGCTGGCCTCGAACTCACAGAGATCCTCCTGGCTCTGCCTCCCGAGTGCTGGGATTAAAGGCATGCGCCACCACTGCCCAGTGCCCCATTTATTTTCTATCTGCTTTTATCCTTCAGTTGATTTAAAGAATGTATTAGCAATTGTTATATAGAAGTGTGATCCATTGTTACCTGACCCTCCAAACTTAATATTCTGAAAAGAAAATTAGACTCTGCTAATACATCTGTGCAAAGAAAGTAGCCCTCAACAGCACATGCCAGTCTCCTGCTTCCTCTAAGTCTCTGAGAAAGAACAATTCAGAATTCAAACTGCACAGCAGCCTCTCCCCTTGTGGCAGACTGCCACCCCATACACACTCAAAAGATGCCTGGTCTGTAGTCCCCAGGACCTGTGATATTCCACCTTATTTGGCAAAGGGACTGTTCTGGTTTGCTTTTGTGCAGCTGCGGTAAACATAAATAACCAAAGCAACCTGAGGTGGAAAGAGTTCATTTCTGCTTACAGGTCCCTCATCACACAGGAGGGCAGGACAGGAATTTAACACAGAAACCATGGAGAAATGCTGCTTACTGGCTTGCTCCCATCCTAGGCTCACATTCATCAATTTTTTTTTTAATGCAGCCTAAGCCCACCTGCCTCAGGATGGTATGAATCACAGGGTTGGATCCTCGTACATCAATTAGCAATAATAATAATAATAATAATAATAATAATAATAATAATAATAAATGTTTAATTAAAAAAAAAGACCTACAGACAAGCCATAGGCCATTCTGATAGAGGCAGTTCCTCCATTGAGGTTTCTCTTTCCCAGGTCCATCACATTGACAACCAAGATTAGCCATCACAGGGGCTTTGTAGGTGTGTATAGGGAGACTGTCCTGGGTTATCCATGGGGTCCCAATCTAGTCACATGATTTGGTTAAAAAAAAATCAAAATGTTCTTGGCCTTGATTAGAAAGATGCCACATTGCAAGGACTTACCCTATGTCTCTGGCTTTAAAGATGGAAGAAGGATGCACAGTGGGTACAGTGGCCACTCAGAGCTGAGGGCAGCTGTCAGTGACAGTCAACAAGAATGAGGAGTGAAGTAATCCCCATCCTCCCCTCCAGAAAGGAAGTGCTGGCACCTTAAATTTAAGCCCCTGAGACCTTGAACTTCAGAGCCACGGAACTGTAGGGTAGCTGACATGTGTTGTTCAGCCCCTGCAGTGGGAATTACTTGTTAGAAGAGCAATAAAAAATGAATATGCTGAACCTCACACTTGCAGGTCTGCAAACTGTAGGCAGTTAAATGAATGAGTAGTGGGAAGTGGCCCAGGGAATCCATTAAGAGTCCAACAGTTCACAGAGCCAGCCAGCTGCGGTGATGTTGGCTGTTGACAGGATGGAGATTCGGTCAGAGCAGCCAGTCCCCTGTGCCTTTCAGCTCAGGAAGGGGGAGGACTTCCCACCATTTCTTTTCTTATGTTTGGTTTTCAAGACAGGGTTTCTCTGGTAACAGCCCTGGCTGTCCTGGAACTCGCTTTGTTGACTATGGCCTCAAACTCAGAGAGATCCACCTGCCTCTGCCTCTCAAGTGCTGGGATTAAAGGTGTGTGCCACCACTACCTGACTTCCCCCTACCCCCATTTCTAAATCAATTTTCTTTCCCATTTATTTTCATATTTCCCATTCTTTGTGCTCTCCTCCTCCAAAACTGCTCCATTTCCTCTGTTCACCTAGTCAAGCACGTGCTTGCATCTACCCTGCACTGCCACCAGCAAATGTGGCCATGTGGGAAGGATGTCGGGCCTTAGGAAAATACTGAGATTTTCAAGTATGCTGAGGATTGGAATAAGTAGGGAGCACAGCACTCTTACCTGGTCTCTGTGAGCTGGGCAGTAGTCACAAAAGAGAATTATATGTGCAGCCATTTATCTTAAAAGGCAGAACCCCCAAAGTCAGGCACTTGAAAGTGTTTTTGAAATATTTGGACACGGGGAGCTCTTGGCTAAGGTCCCTAATGAGTCACTGTCATCTGCTCTGCCACCGGAGACTTAACAGTGAATCCTTTTCATGCCTTGGTAGATTGCTCAAGTCTAGCATTGCATGGGACTGCTGCGCAGCCTTCAACCCCCACATATGTCAGATGAACCTGCTGGGTAATGAATACACTAGGAATATCCAAACACTGCGCATGACCGGGATCAACCGATCATATATATTTTCGGAATTTTTTAACAGCAGACTTGTTGGAAAAAGTGTTTGCTAAATATGGGAAATAAATGCATGTGCTAAGTCTGTAGGCAGCGTCTGCTTTCCCATATGTCCAGGAGAGAAGTTGTTCTCTGGCAACAGATTGGACACGGTGGAGCCTGTTTAGAGGAGCTGTCGATGATGCACATGCCCCTCAGCCACCAGTGGAGGACTGTCCGAATGATCCTTGGTCATAATGACGAGACAGGTCCCAGGGCGAGGATGAGCATTTCTGAAAATCCCCAAGGCCACAAGGCTACAGGAAATGGCTTTTTCCTGGAGCCATGGCTATAGTATTAAAGTTAATTAACAAATCCGGAGGTCCTCAAGCAAACGAAATCCCTTCTGTCTAAAAACCCTTCCTTCTCCTCTTCATTGAGAGGAGGTATTTTGCAGAAACAAGACTTAACTGAGTGGGAGTCTGTTTTAGATGTCATAGTTGTAATTTTTCAGAGTGAAGGGTCATATTTATACTGTTTTTTTTTCTTGTCTATTGGTGAAAGGTATTTTAGGAAATATTTCAAGGCTCTATGACCATTCAGATACATCCATTCTTTCATTCAATAACTATTTGTTTACCTACTCCTTACTCCAGGTAGTAAAACTGGTTTGAAAAAGAAAATGACAGTTTCTGCTCTTGCAAAGCTTACACTGTGGTGACTAAGCATTCGACACTTAGTACTAGATGCCACTTCACACAAAGCATGATGGGAGCACAAATGTGGAAAAAGTTACCTCTTCCGTAAAAAACGAATGGCTTTTTACAAAGACTCTTCTAGAATATGAATGATGGGAGATTAAATCAGCAATTGTTTCTTGATTATGTTCTATTTGCTGGGATTATGGTGTCTTGGCTGTGTTCTGTTGTTTTAACAGAACACTTGATACTGGATAATCTATAGAGGCTTATTTAGGATATAGTTCTGGAAGCTGGAAGTCCAAAATTGGGTGGCTGTATCTGCCTGGCTCTTAGATGAGAGTCCAATGTTGCTCCGTCTGTGGAAATAAAGCAGATGGGCAAGTGGGCACCTGCAAAGAAATCTCTGTTTTTGTTTTTCGAGACAGGGTTTCTCTGTGTAGCTCTGGCTCTCCTGGAACTTACTCTGTAGATCAGGCTGGCCTCGAACTCACAGAGATCTGCCTGGTTCTGCCTCCCGAGTGCTGGGATTAAAGGTGTGCACCACCACTGCCCGGCTGAAGTCTCTTTTTAATATCAATTTTATGTGCATGAGAGTTTTGCCTGCATGTGTGTGAGTATACCATGTGCACACCTGGTACCCGTGGAGCTCAGAAAAAGAGGCCCTCCGATGCTCTGTAGAGTTACAGCTGCCATGTGCTGGGAATCCAGTCAGTGTGTCTGTGTGTGCACACATGCACGTGTGATTTTTTTGTTTGTTTGTTTTTGTTTTTGTTTTTGTTTTTCGAGACAGGGTTTCTCTGTGTAGCTTTGCGCCTTTCCTGGATCTCACTCTGTAGACCAGGCTGGTCTCAAACTCACAGAGATCTGCCTGCCTCTGCCTCCCGAGTGCTGGGATTAAAGGCGTGCGCCGCCATCGCCCAGCTGCACGTGTGATTTATGCCTCTGCCATTCTTCAAAATACACTCATCTCTCACCTTGGGAGTCCTGGGGTTACAGATGCACGACACTGCATCCACCTTTTAATGTGGGTTCTGGGGATCAAAGTCAAGGCTTCAGGCTTGCTCAGCAAGTACCTCTGCCCACTGAGCCATCTCTCTAGCCCCCAGATAATCTTACACTGCACGTAGGCCTTGTAGGGAAAGTGAAACACACTCGAGGTGGGGGAAAAAGTCATCCTTGGCAGAGCCAGATAAATCACAGAGGAATAGCGATTCCACAGAAGGTTTATTTCTCCACAGCCACAGAAGACAGAACTAGATCGTCATTTGCTAAGAGAAAAATACACTGTAAATAAGAATTGTAAGCCAGCAAAGGTGCCTCTTAATGAGAGAGAAAGTCTGTCTGGATATTCAAGGAGCTGTGGCCACTTACTCCAGACCTTCCTATCTGCATACTTCTTGTTATGCAACGGGAAGAATATCGCTGTACAGATTAGCATAGCGAGAACACAAACGCCTGACAGAGAAGTGAACGGTATTTTGTAGAAGACATTTCTGCTGAGATCTCACTACCCAGCTCCGTAGAACCAGAGAGTCCAAAGGAGTCGGGGATGGGAAACTGGGGGCTTGAAAAATGAGGAGAATGGAATCCCCCATAACAGATGTGACAAGGCTCCAGTTAGAGCTGTGTTAGAGAGCCAAACTGGAGGGCAGCGTTTGGCTATGCCACATGTGTGTGATGCCCATCTGACATCTAAGTGGCAGGGAGATGCTTGTCTAGGTGTTTAGGAGGGAGACCAGAGCTAGAGACGCCAGTGTGATCCACGTGCACATACAGATGCTACGTAACAACCGCTAAAGTCAAACAGAGGAAGAAGCGTCCAGAGACTCATTCCTGGGCACCCCGGCGTTTGGGAAGATGAGACTAGCAAGGCTGAAGAGTGGGAGAAGGGTCATCCACATGTCCAGGAAAGTGAAAGGTGACAGTTTGTCAAACAGGACTCCATGACACCTGCTGATGGCCAGACAGGTAAGCTGACTCTGTGTCCAGCCAACACTGAACGCAGTTGGCGGAAAGAAAGCATGCATAGGGTGGGACTAAGAGATGCTGAGATTCATTTTTCAGCAAAGGAAAGTAGAGAAATAGGTGAAGAGAAGTTATTATTATTACTATTATTATTATTATATTTATTTAGTGGGTTGAGAGTGGGTGTAGGCATGCCACTGTTTATGTGGAGGAGAGCTTGTGGGAGTCAGTTCTTTCCCATCCTGTGGGCCCCAGGGTTCAAACTCAGGTCATCAAACTTGGCGGCAAGCACCCTTACCCCAGCCTGACATTCATTCATTCATTTATTTGAAACTGGTTTCTCTATATAGCCCTGGCTGTCCTGAAACTCACTATGTAGACCAGGCTGATCTCAAACTCAGAGATCTGCCTACTTCTGCCATCCAAGTATTGGGATTAAGGATGAATGCCACTATGCCCAGCTTGACATTTTTTTTAAAATATGCAAATAGTGTCTGTGTATCCTGATGAGAACAAGCTAATAGAGGAAGTGTCCTCCCCTGCAGTGTCCTGAGCAGACTCCAGTACGCCAGCATGGGGATTGCTCATCCACCTAACAGGACATAGGTGTAGTAGTGGGCACTACAGGCGGGGTGAGGGGAGGGCTTGAAATTGTCTCCTGTGAGTTGTCAGAGTGAAGCAGGAAGACAGGTCATTAAGAATGGGTCTGCCGAGAAGAGGTTGGCATCTCAGGAGCTAGGAGGAAGTGTGAAGTCATCACCCAAGAGGATGGGAGAAAAGAGCCAACCGGGAACATGCAGTTTGCTTGCCAGACAGCATTAAAGCCCCAGCAGAAATCAGCGATCCGCGGAAACAAGGGCGGGGCATCTCTCTCAGACACGTGGGCGCCCAGGCTTCTGCCCTTCTCTGGAGTTCAGCCAGTTTTGGTGAGCCGGTGATTAAAGTCATTATACATCTTCTTTTATGGGAGGGTTGTTTGTTTGTTTTAGGGCAAGAGTCTCATGTAGCTCAGTCTGGCCTCAGACTCACCGTGTAGCCAAGGGTGGCCATGATCCTCCTGCCTCCACTTTCCAAGTGCTGAGATTCTGACGTTGCTATACATCTTACAGTCAATTCTAAGATGATCTGTAATTTGATGAAGTTGTGATTTCTTACGGATTAGCCTATTTGCCTTCAAAATACCGTGCAAACTTAAATGTAAGAATACATTTCTTTGCCAGTGCTATCATTTGGTGCCCGGGGTGACCAGCAGCTCTCCAATGGCCTCCTGCAATGACAGTTTAGAATCATGTGGAAACGCACCTCTGGGTGTGTCTGTGACAGTGTTTCCAGGATTTTTATCTGAGGAGGAAAGATTCGCCGTGAAAGTGGGCTGCACCATCCCCCAGGCTGGGACCCTAGACTTAGGGATAAAAAGAAAAGATGGGCTTGAGCCCTAGCATTCATCTCCCCGTGTGCCCTGGGACCCATTGTGGCCAGCTGCCTCACGCTCCTACCGCCGTCTCTTTCCTACCACGATGAACTGCAGCCTCGACGGGTGAACCAAAATAAACTTACATGTCAGCGCCTCTCAACCCTTCCACAGCGGTCCCACGTGAGATACCCCTCATATCAGATATTTCCATTATGATTCATGACCGTAGTAAAATTACAGTTATGAAGTAGCAACAAAAATAATTCTGTGCTTGGGGAGTCGCCACAAAATCAGGAACAGTATTAAAGGGTTGCAGCGTTAGGAAAGTTGAGAACCGCGGCTGTATGTGATAGTTAATCTTTATTGTACACTTGACCTGAAAAGACAGAACCTGAGTTGAAGAACTGCCTCCGTCAGATCGGCCCCTTGGGCATGTCTGTAGAAAATGGTGTTGATTGATCACGGTGGAAGAGAGCCCAGCCCACTGTGGGTGGTGCCATCCCTAGGCAGGCAGGCCTGGATACACAGGGGAAAAAGCCGGCTGGACAGGATCAGGGGAGCAAGTCAGGGAGCAGTGTTCCTCCATGGTCTCTGCCTCAGTTCCTGCCTCGAGTCCCTGTCTGGACTCCCCCAATGATGGGCTGTAAAGTGTAAGATGAAATAAACCCTTTGCTCCCCCAAGTTGCCGTTGGTAGTGTCTGATCAGGGAAGCAAACTGGAGCGCCTTCCCTCCTGACACTTCAGAGTCCTCATGCTGCTGACTTGTCTCTCGATGTTGCCGGGGCTGTCGTAGCTTATGTCGTGATCCACTGTCTCTAGGCTCTAGTTTCCCGGGGCTGGTAGCTCCCAACAAGCTGTTGTCCTCGGGAGAGTTCACAACAGTTTTGTAAAGTGTGTGGTGGGGAGTGAGGACAGAGGTCAGTGAGGGGACACTCCGGGGTTTTATTTTCATTTGGATCCGTTTCTAGAGATGGTGAGTCGAGGATCCAGATGGGGGGCGGACTGGTCAAGGTAGAACAGGGGAGGTGGACGCTGAAGATGAGGCTGTCAGTAGACCCTGAAGTGCTGTTGGCCGAAGAAAGCAGAACCATGCTGCAGTCTCCGGTGAGCAAAGGAGGGTTACTGAGGAGTAAGGACTGGGGGTGTGGCAAGGGGGAAGAGAATGTACCAGAAGTACACATGGCCGTGCTCTTGGCTGGTAGATACTTAGGAATTTATTTTATTGGAATTCTCAATATTAGATACCCTAATGCATTAAGATCCTTCTATTAGATAAGAGGTGCAGGGAAAATGTCCCTTTCTACTTGAGAAAGGGCCTAGCCCCCTCTTCTCCATTAGCTTTTCAGCATGGGCTAATTCACAGATCAGCATCTGTGTTTCTAAGTGGGCGAGGTACAGACGGGCATTTGTAAAGCCAATGAATCCGTGTTACAGCCTGGGAGCTTGAAATGGGGCAGTGCCTTGATAAGGTGCATAGTCTACCCGGGTTTGAGACTAGATCACCCTGGACTAACTTAATGCAGACTCTGAGCAGGGAATCCTGCCCTCTCTTCCATCCTCCTCTAGATCACCCTGGACTAACTTAATGCAGACTCTGAGCAGGGAGTCCTGCCCTCTCTCCCATCCTCCTCCGGTTTGCTTTTCCGTGACACTAGTTGCAATCACTTAGTTCTCGGTCCATGCACATCATAGCTTGAATTGTTCCTTCCCTCACCCTAGCCATCCCTACAGCCAAAGAGATGACTGATACAGCAGCGATGTCAGGGCTAGAGAGGCACAATGGATTCTCTTCCCAAGACTTCCAGCACTGAGAGAGTCCTTACCCTGCTGAGCCCAGGTGTAGGAGTTAATCTCATGGGAAAACTAGTGTCCCAGAGACAAGTGCCAGGAGAAAGAGGCTGTGATGTGTCCAGTGACCAAAGAGCAGAGAGGCGGATCTTCTGCCTCTGAATAACTTCAGGAGCAGAAGAGAGTTGAGAGAGTTGGGGCTTTCAGATAGAGCGTAGGAATAATGAAGATAAAGAATAATGAGATAGGCTAAGAAAAGGGAGGGATTCCATGTCTTCCTTGGGAATAGGCAGTAGTAATCAGGAACTAGGTTATTGATTTCACCCCTCTTATGTCTAGCCATGGCTGTTCCTTGGAGCAGGGAGCAGAGAAGCTAGGTCAAGTTCACAGAGTATTATAGTTCCAGAAAAGATACATTCCTTGAGTGATCGGTATGCCTACTTATAGAGCTGAGTAGAATGTGGCCTAGAGGTTAAGACAGGAACAAGCTGAAGACAGAGAAGGCAAGTGTTTCATCCCAGTCCAGTCACCCATTGGATGTCTGCAGGCCCGATGAAGACTTAGTGTTCTCAGCAAAAGCAGCCTTATGGACTCTGGAAAGGAACCCAGTTGACCATATCATAACCCACATGTCAGACGTCCCACAACAGCGAAGTCAGGGGGAGACCGAGTATTGCCCGAGCAGTGTGACTAAGTCAGCTGGGAGCCAGTGAAACTAGAGGGTGTATTGACATTCTTCACATAACACTTAAAAAATCATCTAACTTGGGGACAGGCCAAGTTTGTGAGGGGCAAGACAGGGAATACTTTAAGCTTAGTAATAAAATCAAATGCTCACAGCTCCTCAACTCTGCCCATGTAGCCCACAAGCTACCCGTACATATTTCATTATAATAATACATGACAAGGGTGGGGCTGTAGCCAATAAAACTTTATTTATAAAGCAAGCAATGGGCCAGATTTGGTTCCTGGGCTGCAATTTACCATTCCCTGAGCCCACCAACAGATGATAGAAACAAGACCCATGGGTTGACAGAAAACGATTAGAAAAACACCTGCCCCAAGTCTCAGAGAAACACTCCTTTCACTAAAATAGATTCTCGAATTTTACCTGTCTAAAAATCACCTGGAGTGGGGGCGTTATAGAACAGGTTGGAGATTCTTATTCAGTAAACCTGGAGTGGGAATTGGGATTCTAAATGTGGACACGAGTCTGCTGCCTGTGGCCCAGGGGCCACCCTTTGCAAAGCTCCACGTGTTTCCAGGCAACAAATGAACCCTGTTTCACAGCTGGACAGATAAGCAGGTGCTGAGGAACTGTTCTGGAAACTTCCCCAGATTAGTTCTCTTGTCTCCTTTGTTCCAGAAACCCTCCGAGGGCATCAGCTTGCCTGTACATGGTGGGCGAGCACCAAGTATGCGGGCACCTGCAGCAGGCTCGTGGGCGGAGCCTGCTAATGAGCATCCCTTGCTGACTGACTGGAGGGGAGGCGCTCCTTCCAGGCCGCTGGCCAGGAGCCTTCTCTTGGAGGCTTGTCTGAGAGCCAGTGCCGCAGGCTTCGGGTTCACCTCAGTGGAAAGTGGCATCAGAGTCCCTGCCCGGGCCACACATCTCTCTGAAAAGGGTCAGGACACTGGAAGGAAGCGTGTTGTTTGGTACAGAATTGCCACACTTGAGCTGTTCCTTTTGTCCTTACTGAGTTACTCCTGCCCAGCCCACCTTGATCCCCTGAATGTGGACATTGTCTGTTCTAAGTCACCCAAAATGAAGCCTCTGTTCTCTGAGGAAGCCTGCCCTCCAGCCTCCAGATACTTAAGAAATATAACCCCTAAGAAAACAACACTGGCTTAAGAAATGTCAGGAGCCCTGGTTCCTGTCAAAGAGCCGGCCTAATCCAGAAACTCCATGTCTTCTGTTAGCCTTGCTTCAGACTCAACAGTACCTTTTGCTTATAGCTCTTTGTCTCACGGAAGAACTCTCGGAGGAGCTCCAGAGTCACACGTAGTCTTTTGGAGCTGAAGTCATGAAAGCTGGGTGGGGGATGCGTCGGTTGAAAGAGTGCCTACCTAGCACACACAAGAAGCCCCAGCTGCACACACAGCATTCGGGAGGTGGAAACAAGACAGTCTGAGCTCATCCTGGGCTGACACTGAGTTCAAGTCTAGCCTAGACTCCATGAGAACGTTCTCCTAGCCAAACCCAGTGGAACTCAGCACTGAAAGACCTTCTGGGCTGCGTCCAGCCGACACTCCCAGGGAAGAGAAGAGGCTGGTGGAGGTCTGGCTCACATGCTTCGGCTGATAGCTACCAAAGCCATACTGCACTAAAGTGGCATCCCTGCACCCTACTTCTTGCAGCCCATGGTCACTGTCTTGATGGCATCTCTCCTGTTGTCGCTCTGTGACCTGGGAAGTCTACTGCCTCCTGAGCGACTTCTGAGCCAACAGTATATTGATTGAAAATGTCCGCTTTCATCTGTCTGGGTCTCTTCATTGTATAAATGAAAACCGAGGGCTTTGCTGGCCTAGGCCAGGGTAGGGTGGCCTGTGGACTCAGGGAGGCCTCAGAGAAACACTCCTTTCACTAAAATAGTTCAAGCGAGGCTCTTGTCTGTGTGTGTGATGAGAGGACAGGCTAGGACAGTTGGAAGGCACCGAGAGACTTCCCCTGTCTTCTGTTCAGCCCAGGGTTGTTCTTAGGTGGACCTTGGGGGTGGGGGTAGCTGGAGCGCTGTGGCCCTTCCCTGCTGTTCCTGTCTTCCTTTGTGACTCTTCATTGACTCCCGGCCTCCTCCCTCTGCACTTGGCAGTGCTGTTTGGATTGGTGGTGCCTAGAAGCACATCTGTTGTGTGGGCTTCTCGGGTGCCTTTGGGGGTTGGGGTGAGAAAAAAGTGAAGACCATTACTATTGACTCTGCCCCCCTTTCGTTAGGTTCTGACTCCCTCCCTGCCGGCTTCGAGCCCTCCTCATTCTCCCCCTCGTTCTATTCTTCCACGCCTTCTCTTTTCCTCCCATCTTTGGCTTTCTGCCCCATGGTATCCTCCTTTTCCATGTGGTCAGTTAGTCACAGTGTGAACCTGAAGATTAATAACTGTTCCGTGTTGGTAAGTATTCAGTAGGCAAAGCTTCCAACTTTCAGTGCTACTTAGTTGGATGAGGTATGGAGAAATTTGCACAAAATATACTCATAGCTGAATGATGAGCTTTGTGCTTGCATTGTTATTGCATTGTGTGTGCTCCCTAAAGAATTCCCATGGTGGGGAGCCATACTTGCCTCTGACAGCTTCCTCCCCTGCTGGAAGCGGTCAAGTGCCCGGAGGTTGGT
Organism: Peromyscus leucopus; assembly: GCF_004664715.2. Taxonomy (NCBI): domain Eukaryota; kingdom Metazoa; phylum Chordata; class Mammalia; order Rodentia; family Cricetidae; genus Peromyscus; species Peromyscus leucopus. Next base: position 57,993,990 of record NC_051070.1, read on the forward strand.
CTAGTTAAGCTTCTGGAGTGTAACAGCACCCCCTCGTGTCCCATCGTTAGATTGCAGGCTGGTTGGATGAGGGAGACAATGGAAAGGCAAGTGTGCTGCAGGGTTGGGAGTCCAGGAACAGACTTCGAGGGTTGCTGGGCCAGCGGCTACTGAGACAACATGGAAGGACTCATGGTGTCCTGTGAGCAATATGAAGCTCTCCATGAGTCACCCAGAAACCGCATGAGCCGACCTTCAGAGCTCTAGAGTATGGATTCCAACCCTGTTTTGGCTGGTGCTTTGTTTTAATATTCCAGTGTGCTGTTACCTGTCAGTGTCCAGCCACTTGGCATTTGCTGGTGTAATGCTACCATTATGGTATTTAGAAAATCTGAATGAGCAGGCATTTTGGAGCCCACTACCTATGATGGGACACCCCACACAGCCTTGAGGCAGAAGGAGGGGCTTGGACTCACCTATACTAAATGTACCTCCCCATGGGAGGCCTTACCTTCTTGTAGGAGGAATTGGGGGGGTGGGTTGGGAGGGGGGAGGATAGAGGAGAGGGAGGAGGGAAGGGGGGGCCTTTGGTATATAAAATTAATAAAAAGATTCCAATAAAAAGAAAATCTGAACATTTATGTCTTGAATTGTTCTTAGAGGGCTGGACACTACTTTAGATTTCAGGTGATGGAAGGGTGCAGAAAGTCACATCTCACAATTCTGAGAAGATGCTTGAGAGGAGAAAGGAAGAGCAATGACAAGAATGTCTTGCCATGGGGCTGGAGAGATGGCTCAGCACTTAAGAGCACGGACTGCTCTTTCAGAGGATCCAGGTTCAATTCCCAGCACCCACACAGCAGCTCACAACTAACTGTCTGTAATTCCAAGATTGGACACATATATATAGGTAAGCAAAACACCAATGCACATAAAAATAAAAATAAATTATTATAAAAAGAATGTCTTTTTATATGCCAGAACAAGTCTTGGAGGAACATGGCAGTGCTGCAGCTGGAGCTGGTGACCATGTTGGACTCTCCACTGTCTGTGACAACAGTGAAGAAGATGCCAGGGGTGTGGCTCAGTGTAGAGCACTGACCTAGAACAGGGTGTGGCTCAGTGTGGAGCACTTGACCTAGAACAGGGTGTGGCTCAGTGTAGAGCACTGACCTAGAACAGGGTGTGGCTCAGCGTGGAGCACTTGCACAAGGCAGTGTCTTCCAGCCTCAGCACAGCAGACCAAAACCCTGACTACATCAGAAATAAAGAAGACACAAACGACCAGGGGAAAAAATCTCTAATGGAGTCAGCAACACGACCACAGCGCCTAGGAAAGGAGATAGTACAGAGAAGGTTCCGAGCAAAGCCGTCAGATTTGAAAACGCTGTCCAGAAGAACGTGTTCAGAGGAGAATTCCCCATTTTCCTACTGTCCCCACCGTGAGCGCAGAGTTAGAAAAGGCCTCTTCAGCACCTCCGGAAATTTGTGAAAAGCATACTCATAACTGACTAGCTAGAGCATTAAAGCATTTTGCTTCTTAGTGTTTCACCTTTTTTTTTATTTTAAGACAGAGTCTCGCTATGTAGTCCTGACTTGTCTAGAACTCATCCTCCTCCTGCCTCGGCGTCTCAAGTGCTAGGATTAAGATTACAGAAGTGCGTTACCACACCTGGTGTTCCAAGTTTTCAATGCTGAAATCGTACAGAATGGAGGGGTGGCTCAGCAGTTAAGAGCACATTCTGTTCCTCCAGGGACCCCAAGTTTAGCTCCCAGCTCTCAAGTCAGGCGGCTCACAGCCACCAGTTTCAGGGAACGGGGCGCCCTCCTCTGGCTCTGTGCACACCTGCACACATAGCACACACACACAGAGACACACACAGATATACAAATCAAAGAGCTGAAATCGTGGAGCAGGGCAAGGCGGCCACAGCCCTGTGACAGCAGCACTCAGGAGGGGGAGGCAGAGGAGGGTCAGAAGTTCACTGTCATCCTCTGCCGAATAGTAATGTTGAAGCCAGCCTGAGCTATGGAAGGCTCAATAAATAAACAAGCTGAAATTCTGTGATTTCACGTTCAGTCTTTTTGTTTTGTTTTTCGAGACAAGCTTTCTCTGTGTAGCTTTGCGCCTTTCCTGGATCTTGCTCTGTAGACCAGGCTGGCCTCGAACTCACAGAAATCCGCCTGCCTCTGCCTCCTGAGTGCTGGGATTAAAGGCATGCGCCACCACCACCCGGCTCACATTCAGTCTTTCATGATTATTCTCCTTTGGTCACTTTAGCATGGTCAAATGCTATTTATGAATACTATACTTGATGGTTTTATGTGTTTATGATGTTTAACTTCAAGTGTGGTGAAGTTTTATTTCACTGTTTAAGTTAATACGTTCTGAAGTTTCCGAAATTTATATCATGTGCTAATTCAGAGGTTCTCAACGTGTGGGTCAAGACCCCACAGGGGTCACATATCAGATATTTACCTTACAATTCATAACTGAAGTAGCAACGAAGTAACTTCGTGGTTGGGGGTCCGCACAACCCGCGGGGCTGCAGTGAAGGGTCGCAGCATTAGGAAGGTTGAGACCTGCCCAGCTAGGTAATGTCACAGATGCCTGGTGCCGGTTCATTCACGTGACCATCATATGATTAGCTCTGGGATGGTCTGTCTTGATTGGACTGAAAAGAACCTAGCAAATTAGCAGACATCCTATGGAGTGTCTGTGAGGGTGCTTCCACAGAAGATTGACTGGGGGTGGAGGGGGGACATGCCCTGAATGGGGGCCACACCATCCAGTAGGCTGGGGACCCACGTGGACTAAAAGGGGAAGAAGGTGGAACTTGCTAGCCCAAGCATCATTCTCTGTCTCTGTCTTTCTCCCTCTCTCCATCTTATCTTTCTCCCTCTCCCATCTCTCTCCTTCCTAGGTACCATGAGGTAAGCCAGGCCACATGCTCCCCGCCATGATGCTCTCTCTACCCCACAAGCAATCCCAATACAACTGTCAAATACATCTGGGCCCAAATGGATTTTTCCTGTCGGTCCATTGGTCTCTCACGTATGTACCGTGACAATGAGAAAGAAGCCTGACAGAGAAGGCTTCCATTTCACAGATGGGAAAGTAGAGGAGGATTCGGTGTGTTTTCCAAGGCTATACTCTCACACAACTACTTTCCTATCACTGTGATAAAAACACCTGGCAAAGACAGTTTAGGAAGGAAGGGTTCACACTGGCCTTCCGGTTGGGGGGGGGGGGATAGTCCATCACGGCAGGAAAGTCATGGAACCAGAAGTGCGAAGCGGCTGGTCACGTCGCACCCGCAGTCAGGAAGCAGATGTGTGCTCAGCCCACTTTCCCCTTTTTATTCAGTCTGGGACGCCACCCCTGCAAGGGCTGAGCCCACACACAGGGTGGGGTTTCCTGCTAGAGAGACCCTTTGAGGCAGTGTCCTCATGGAAACACCCCGTCCCTCAGCCAGCAGGGGGCAGAGTGAGGGTTTGTCCCACGCCATCAGCCTCCAGAGTGTGCACACCAGTGTCACCCTGAATCTCCCCTAATTAAGATGGCAACGCTTCAGATTGTAGACAATAGAGTCTAGACACCGTCATAGGCGACCCAAGGGACTCTCAGGGAAGATGAGGGAGAGGACGTTTTTTGTCTTACATTATTTATGTTGTTTTCCTTAAACATTCATTTAATACCTTAATTTTTAAAAACTATTTGGCAGTTATAGGGATTTTTAAATTAAAAAAAAACATGCTTATGATCCAAATTAAAAAAAAAAAAAAGATTCCTTCTTGGTTGGTTTCTCAACTGTAAGCATGCACATGTCCGCGCTTTCTTTTCAGCAGCCCAGTGTGGGCGCCCAGCAGGTGCGCTGTGAACTTTCCCACACCTATGCACGTCTGTGTTTTCTGTGTCAGCCTTACTTTCCTGGGTAGCTGCTTTACAAAGTCAGCCAAATTTGTTCAAAGAAAAGTCCTGTGTGTATCTATCTGTGCCAGTGCATGTGTGTGTGTGTGTGTGCATGTGTGTGTGTGTGTGTGTGTGTGTGTGTGTGTGTGTGTGTGTGTGTGTTTGTGTGTGCTGCAATCAGGGCCAGAGCCTTATTCAAACGGAGGAGTGCTCTACCACTGAGCTACACTCCCAGCCCACCTTAAAAAGTAAACCGCCGTTGCTTGTACTGTTTCCAGATCTGCCTCCAATGCTGAACTTGAGTGTTGGCAGCTCTTCAAAAAAGTTCAGCTCCTTCCCTGAACTCACTTCGCAGCTGCTCCTTAGTCCATTACATGAGGTTATTAGATGGGGGAGAGAGTGCACATAGCGCTTCCTCTGCTCAACTGTATTGCCAGGAACAAGGCTTTGTGGCACCAAAAGTCCCCGTGTTGGTACAGATATTAAATGCAGACAGCTGGGGGTGGAGTCCGAGTGTCTTCCAGCTTGAACGTTAACATTAGACAACCTCTTCTCTCGAGCATTTCCAGAGCGCTGAATTTCTGAGCTCGGAGAGTGCAACCTAGCTCTTTCTTCTGGGCTGGACAGAATCATTGCGGTCTTGAAGCAAAACAGCTGTGATCACTCACAAACCCCTCAGGAGATGGAGCCCATTAACATTCTCCTGGAGCTGTGTGGTGGTCTGAATGAGAATGCCCCCCCCCACAGGCTTATATTTGAGGATCAGGAGGTGTGGCCTTGTTGGAGGAGGTGTGTCACTGGGGGTGGGCTTTGAGATTTCAAAAGCTCACACCATTCCCATTGGCTCGCTCTCTGCCTCCTCCTTGTTGATCAGATGTAAGTTCTCAGCTACTGCTCCAGCACCATGTCTGCCTGTCTACCACCATGCTCAACACCGTGATGGTCATGGACTCACCTCTGAAACTGTAAGCAAGCCCCCAATTAAATGCTTCCTTTTATAAATTGCTTTGGTTATGGTGTCTATTCACAGCAATAGAACAGTAGCTAAGACCAGTGGGGGGAAGGGGAAAGCTCATGAGACCCCCACAAGGTATCCACTTCCTTGAACAACTGGTTCTCTTATTCAGTTGTATATTCTGGATTCTCTTGCATCTCCACATTCTCAGAAGTTTGCAGTTTCCTCTTGAAGGCAGAAACCTGGAACCTGTGGAGTGAGCCAGGCTCCTGAGGACTGTCCTCTAGGGATCATGTGATGCCTCTTTCCTTCTTCCAGGTTTATAATTTATTGTACAAATGGGATATTGCATGATGAGTGGACCTCAGCTTCTCTAAGCATAGGACTTGACATGTGAGGCCAGGTATTTTAGAATCCATTTGTATTGCTTTCATGACTGGAGTATTTTCAGACCCGAACTGGAAGTATAAGACCATCAAAGCAATTGTATCCATATGTGGCCAGTACACAATTCATTCTATCTAGGAGAGTATGGGTTGAATTTTTTTTTTTAAAGATTTATTTATTTATTATGTACACATACACAGTATTCTGTCTGCCTATATGGCTGCAGGCCACTAGAGGGCACCAGATCTCATTACAGATGGTTGTGAACCACCATGTGGTTGCTGGGTATTGAACTCAGGACCTTTGGAAGAGCAGTCAGTGCTCTTAACCGCTGAGCCATCTCTCCAGCCCGATTTTTTTTTTTTAATACTGGTGAATGAGAATTAGGCATCAGTTTCTGCATCTTCTCTGACTTCTTTGTCCAAGTCAGAAATTCTACAGCCAACATTCTTCAAACCCAATACCAGTTAAGCCCAGCCAGAAGACACCATCTCCCCATCCATGCTTCTTAAGGTTAAGAACAATGGTGGTATTTGGGGTGGATCAGAATGCCCCTGCATCAGAACAGCTGCTACTACGATTACAAATCTAGAAGATGCAGAGTTATGGAGACACCAGCCAATAGGAGCCAGATGGCCCTGCTCACATTAGGGCCTCCTAGCTGCAGCCTGAGCTGTCTGGAGGAAGTAACTCCCAACCCATCCCTGTGAGGGGCATGAGGTGAAGTGGGTAGCAGAGGAAAGCAGCAAACCTCATCTAATCTATGAAGGCCTCACATCAAGGCAAGCCGAGTTTTGTTCGGGTTAAATTGCCCAGTGAGTTTTGTAAATGTAGACTTCCTAAGTAGCCCAGCTATAGCCTAGAGCAGAGCTGAATCGAAGGCTGGGCTGGCTGTCCTCAATCTCTTAAGGACGCTGGAAATGTAATGAAACAAATGCTGGCCGTTCTATTCCCAGGACTTCTCCTGGAGAAAGCAGGGTGAGGAGCTTCCACGAAGAGTGGAAGCCACTGTGGTGTGATGGGGGTGGGGGTGGGGATCTAAAGCCCTGGCTCCGAGGTGGCTGGGAAGGGTCTGACAGACGTGGGCTTGATGGACTGATGAGTTGCCGTGCAAGGATGAATGGAGAACTGGGTCCTTCGGGACCACAGGAAAGCTAGGCAGTAGCTAAGTAGTACCTGGTCCTCTTCTCCCTGAAGCCTTCTTCCTCCACTCCAGGTAACACTTGGCCTCCCTTCCATTGGCTTGAGGGGGAGGAGAATCATTAGCCTTTGAGGTTCCATCAGCATCTCCCAGAGACACACGGCAACATTCCTGCCCCCTGGCCTGGCAGGCACCTTCCGCAGTCCAGTTCCCCAGGGTGTTCCTGCTCTCTCCTGGAGCTTTTTCTACTCTGTGCTGGGGGTCAATGAAAGTGGATCACGTCTGCACTGCGGCCTTCTACCTCCAAACATTTTGCAAGTGACTGTGTCCAAAAGGAAGTCATTTCCAGATTTCATGTGACTCTTTGCAGAACTCAATAGCACCAATACTGTAAATGATTTTCCTGGGGATGAAACAACCACCAAGCTGTTCTACAAAATCAACTGACTTTGGCTTTTTAAAAACTTTTGCAGGCCGGTGGTGGTGGTGGTGCACACCTTTGATCCAAGCTCTTGAGAGGCAGAGACAGGCAGATCTCTGTGAGTTCGAGGCCAACCTGGTCTACAGAATGAGTTCCAGGACAGCCAAGGCTACATAGAGAAACCCTGTCTCAAAAACAAACAAACACGACCAAAAACAAAACAACAACAACAAACCTCTGTGTGTGCCTGCAAGCATGTTACATGGTTTAAAAATTAAGTTTCCATGTCACACCACAGGACGTGATCCTATGTTGAGGTATTTTGTAAAACAAAACCAAGCATTTCCCCAATGTAGAAAGCTACAGAAAAAAGTTCCGTCTTCCTTCAGTGCAAGCCTAGAGGAAGAGAGGAGTTGGAGACAGGGTTAGAGGGAGTCACAGAGAACTGGAGAGGCAGTGTGGGGAGATAAAAGAGGGTGGAGCGGACATGGAGAGTAGCATGGAGAAAATGTGATAAAAATCTATGATGGCGGTGTGGTTGTCAGATCACATGACTTTGGAGAATTAAACCCTTGAATAAGCCGGTGGGCACTGGCACTTGCAGCACCAACCTGAGGTAAATGTGAGGGTGCAAGCCCAGAGAAACTAGCACTCTACCATCGATCGCCCCCAGGCAAGCCTCGTCTTCTATTTTTACAGCGGAGGACACTGCAGAAGGCCGGGGCAGATGCCTCCTCTCCCGACGGACCTGCCAGACGGACAGATTGTCCAGTACATTTCCAGGCGTCCCGAGCTCCCGGGACCACTCACGTGCCGCTTGGAGTATGCTGTGTCACAAGCACAGATGGACACGTCTGTGTCTTTCCACAGTGTCAGAATTGTTTAATGCTGCTGAATTCACAAACCGTGTGAGTCCGTTTGGCTGCGGTTTGCCGAGTGGTCTCAATTCCCCTTGATAGCCGGCTGTTGGCAAACACGGGCTCTTTTATTCCAGTCTTAATTACTGCTGTGAACTCTCAGATCACACATCACACGCCGCATGGTAATTAATCTATAAATATGAATATATGTAGGTCACAGAGTGGCTGCAAGAATTAAAGAGGCTACAGCAGATTTGAGGGGTTCCAAGAGGCCTCCCTCAAGGTCAGAGGTGACCCATGCAGAGCCACTGCGATGTTTAGATGAGACATTAAGGCATGGGGCATGGAAAAATGGCTCAGCAGTTAAGAGCACTGGCTGCTCTCCCAGGGGCCCCTGGTTCAACTCCCAGCCCCCACACGGTTGCGGACAACCATCTGTAATTCTAATCCCAGAGGATCTGACACCCTCTTGTGCCTCCAGTGGGCACTGCACACATAGGGTACACATACATACATGCAGGCAAACATCCATACACATGCAATAAAAATAAATAAAATTTCAAAAAAAAAAATGAACAAAGACAATTAAGGAACCCAACTGGAGAGCCTGTGGTCACTGCAACAGAACAAGGCTGCAAAGTCACAGGGTTGGTGTGGTGATATATTGCCTGGGGACCAGAGGACAGAGCCAGCCACTAGATTAAACATAGAGGACAGGCAGTGGTAGCACATGCCTTCAATCCTAGCGTTCGGGAGGCAGAGACCCATCCGGATCTCTGTGAGTTCAAGACCACACTGGGAACAGAGCCAGGCATGGTGTGGCACACGCCTGTAATCCCACTACTGGGAAGGAAGGAAGATGGCAGGGCACAGAAAGGTATATAAGATGTGAGTAAACAGGAAGTCTCTCTCTTGAGGCTGAGGATTTTGTAGGGGTAAGAATGTGGCTGGCTTGTTCTGTTTCTCTGATCTTTCAGCTTTCACCCTAATATCTGGCTCCGGGTTTTTTTTTTTTTTTTTTTTTTTTTTTTTTTTTTTTTTTTTTTTTAATTAATAAGACCTTTTAAGATTCGTGTTACAGATTGAGCCAGGCCTCAGGGTTGAGGTAACTCAGAGACCAAGCACACATACCGTTCTCCCCAAGGACCCAGGATCAGTTCTAGTGATTCACAGCTATGAGTAATACCAGCTCCAAGGAGGATCCCAGACCTCTGGCCTCCATGGGTACCTGCGCTCACACGCACATACACAGACACTCACACATATATGTCATTTTTTAATATCTTGAATGGATGTCGGGTTTAGGTTAGTATTCTTGGGCTGGAGAGATGTCAGTGGTCATGAGTGCCGGCTGCAAGAGCAGCCAGTTTAGATTCTTAACATCAACATGAGGATTCACAACCGTCTGTAACTCCAGCTCCAGGGCATTCGATGGCCTTTTGGGGTCTCTGAAGACACAAGGCACACAGTCATACATGCAAGCAAAACTCTCATACATATAAAATAAAAATAAAATTAGTAAGTGCTTTTTTTTTTGCACCATTGATGTGATCATGTATGAGTTTCCTTTTTTAGTCCTATTGGATGATGGATTACATGAGTTGGTGGGGTGAGGTTAATTTGTTTTTAAGACAAGGTCTTGATATTTAGCCCAGGCTATCCCTGAACTTACTATGTAGTTCAGTCTGGCCTGGAATTTATGATTCTCCTATTCTGCCTGTCAATTTTAGGGAATACAGGGATATGCCACTACTTCTGGCTTTGGACTTTTAAAATTTGCATACAATTGTTACTTTGGGAGCTAGAGAGATGATTCCGTTCCCAGCACCCACATGGTGCCTCACAAGTATCCATAACTCTAGTTCCAGGGGATCCAATGCCTTCTTATGGCCTCTGGAGCACTGAACGCATGTGGTACACAGACATACATGCAGGCAAAGCACCCAACCACAAAATAATAAAATAGAATATTTTTTAAATTGGCATTTTGGAAAATATAATTACGCTTATAAAAAGCAGCTTATGAGCTGGAGAGCTGGTCCAGTGGCTAAGAGCACTGGCTACTCTTTCAGATGACCCAGATTTGATGCCCAGTACCCATATGGTGGCTTACAACCATCTACAACTCCGGTTCCGGGGGATCCAATGCTCTCACCAGACATGCACATGGTGCACATATGTAAATGCAAGCAAAACATACACATAAAATATAATAAAAACAACTTAATAAGCTATTTCCAGCCATTTATTCTTGAATATAAATCAGTATGGCAGAGCCTTTCAGGAAACGGGTAAAGGTATATGTGGTGCTAAGGGAGGGGCTGTGAGATTGGGAGTCGAATCAGCAGGTGAAGCTGAGTGACAGAGGCCACACAACAGAGGGAGAGGGAGGCCCATGAAAAAGCCAACATGTCTGCAGCGCGGATATTGCCAGAACACTTGAGAGCTTTCTCCCTGCACCATCCTCTTGAACAGTGAATCTTCCTGTAGAGCCAGGCTGGTCTCCAACTATGACCCTCCTACTTGAGCATCCCGAGCGCTGAGATTATATGTGTCAACATTCGCAGCAGACAGCTTTCCTTTCTAAGGAAATTCGGTGAGCACTGTGCACTGCGTGTGAACTTGGATACTGGAAGGTGACCCAGGAATGCAAGGGGGCACTGTCTGGAAGACAGTCTTGTGTAAACGTAGCCTATGCTCAAACTTACTCTGGCTGAAGAGCATGTTGAGCATCGGATCCTCCTGCCTCCCACTCAGTGCTGGGTTACAGGTGTACGCCACCGTGCCTAGCTTCTGAGGTGCTGGGGGAGCAAACCCAAGGTTTTGTGCATGCTAGGTAAGAACTCCAGCTAAGCTACAGCCCTGGACCCCAGGGGCTAATTTTTGAATTCTGCTTGGTGATGACCCATGACTAGGGTCATAGGGGAACTTCTGAGCCTACAAACTGAATGTCACCACCCAGACAAAGTGACAAAATCCAGTTCAGGGCCTTGGGGCCTTGGCACAGGGGAAGGAAATGAAAGAAGCTTTCAAGTAGCTGTCCTTGGGGGCAGACTCACAGCGACAAGCTGGTTCTGACGAAATTCAGGTTAGGTCATGGCATTTCCCAGCACTCAATGGGGTCCTTGTTGGTATTCTATAGTCTATTTATGTTCATGTGAAGCATGAAATAGAATCGCATGCTGGCATCTCACTAGTTCATCTTTTGTGGTTTTGTGGATGTCGGGGGTGGGAGTCACATGCGGGGAGAGTTTTGCGCCTGTGTGTGTGTGTGTGTGTGTGTGTGTGTGTGTGTGTGTGTGTCTGCGTGTCTGTGTGTCTGTGTGTCTGTGTGTCTGTGTGTAATGAGGATTGGATTAGAGTTCAGGTCATCTTGCTATCACTGCATGAATTCTTTCTCAGTGAGGCATCTCCTCAGCCCTCATTACACCGTTCTTAAAGCAAGTTGATTATTATTACTAAATGCAGTGATTTAAGGGCTTTGCCAGAGTTGTGCTGAGCATTCACTGGTGACTAGCAAGCCAGCAAGCTCTAGTTGGCCATTCACTCCAGTCCCTCATCTACCCATCCATCTCCCGGTCTTTTCATCTCTCTCCTATCAACTGACGCGTGTGCACGTGCCCCACAGCCAACCACGCACTGCGTTCTGAGAACAGCCCCAGGAGCACCTAGGTGACTATCGAGTGTAGACTCAGCTACTGCCCTTGCACTAATGTAACTTTCTGTCGCTTCCCAGTTACTGGGGCCTCTGAGTCAGTGGCTTCAGGCTCTGTTACCTTCCGTCTTCCCACTGCCGTAAGACAGCCCATGTGGGGAAAGCCTGCAGAACAGAGGGGCGTTGTGAAAATGCCCACGCGCCTAGTGGGAAGGTGTGGGCTGGGGCCTCTATTTTACCATGTTCTGTTTACTACTCATGAAGGATTTTTTTTTTTCTTCTTGAGACAGGCTACACTGTGTAGCCCTGGCTGGTTTGGAACTCACTCTGTAGACCAGGCTGGCCTCAAATTCACAGAGATCCACCTACCTCTGCCTTCTGAGTGTTGGATTAAAGGCATGTAATGCTATATTGGCTATTTGTGAAGTTTTCTTTTTTTTCCTCTCCATAATTCTTTCGTTCATTCTTTCTCTATTCTCCCCTCCTTTCTCCCTTCCCCTTCCCCATCCTTTTTTTTTTTCTCCTGTTTCTTCTTTTCCTTTTGGCAGGATCTCATGGAACTTAGGCAGGTTTTGAACCCCTGACCCTCCTACCACCACCACCTAAGTGCTGGAATTACAGGTGTGTGCCACCACACTGACCTTTGTGAAGGGTTCTGGAAGATAAGTAGAAGTCAGCTGGGCCCACAGTGGAAACAAGATCGTACCACAGGGAATTGAAAACACGCTTCAAGTGTATTCCAGGGCTCTGAGCAGACTCTCGCATGATTGCTCAAATGTGGAAACAGCCCAAGTGTCCATCAACAGGAGAATGGATAAATGGGGTGCACCATACCAAGAGGACTACTCAGCCGTGAAACAATGAAGATCTGCAACATGCTTCCCCAAGGATGGAGTTTGGAGACATTTGCTAAGTGAAAGAAGCCAGACTCAAAAGCGTCACCGAATGACTCCATTTACAGGAAGTTTCTAGATTAGGTAAATTCACAGAGAAAGTAGATTCGGGGCCACCAGGTTAAGACTGGTTGGGAATTAGGACTTCATTGGATCCGGAGCTTCACAGAGGGTAAGGAACATTTTTGCAAAGTATTGATGACTGCCTAACAGTGTGAATGGGACTAAAATGCTATTTAGCCGGGTGGTGGCGGCGGCGGCGGCGGCGGCGGCCGCGCACGCCTTTAGTCCCAGCACTCAGGAGGCAGAGGCAGGCGGATCTCTGTGAGTTCAAGGCCAGCCTGGGCTACCAAGTGAGTCCCAGGAAAGGCACAAAGCTACACAGAGAAACCCTGTCTCGAAAAAATAAAAAAATAAATAAATAAAATAAAATAAAATGCTATTGAATTCTAGGTGGAAAATAGGTTAGTTAGACTACATTTATTTTATTACAATAAAAGATAGTTTAAAATGTACATAATAATGACAATACTACAGGTGTATCTCAAGAGTCCTGGTATTAGTATCCAAATAGGGAAGCAAGGAAAATATGAAGTGACGTTCCAAGGGTGGGGTGGGGTGGGGGAAGGGCAGGATGGCAAACATGGCTGGAGAACCCAGTGGGCATCACCCAGGAAAGGTTCCAAGCAGGAAGAAAGACTCAGGATCACATTTGTCTGTGAGAAAAATCACTTGTGCATATGTACATGTTACAGTGTACTTGGAACAGAGTCTAAAAATACGATGAGAGTCTGAATATACAGGGACTGAGCTAGGCAAGGAAGGGGTCCTTAGTGCTAGGGTCCCACAGGGCCTCTGTAAGAGCCATTAAGAAAAAGGAGTCTCACCTAACTCTAAGTATTGTGACCTGTTTAGTACAAGCATCACCTGCTGTAATGGAGCCCAGAGTGAATGCTCTTGGGTACAGCTGGAGAAACAGGAGAAAGCCACGTGGCCATGAGCTCAGTGATGAAGGTCATCTGTGTGAGGACCTGCTGCCCTGGCCACCTGTCTTCCCAACACTTTCTTCTCAGGGACTGTTGCCTTTAATCGGGGAAAATCTTGATTGCCTCACTGTTGTTCCCAGTTGGTGAGCCGTTGACCTGTCAGAGTGAGCTCTGGAGGCAAGCACTGCCTCCGGGTAGCTGCCCTCACTGCTCCTGCCAGACTCCTGCTCTCCTGCTTCCCACTGGCTGCCCACTGTCCACCACTCCCCTCCAGCACTGCTGTGCATCTGAACTCTGTGCCTTTCTCACAAGAGGCCTCTCTCTGCTTTCGCCTGCAGGGCTCCCAGATGTGACTGACGCTTGGAGAATCATTGGTAAGTCGGTGGCTCCATCTCAGTGGTGTGCTGGAGTCCCCAACACTGTGTTGTGTGTCCTCTTGTGGGGAGGCTGAAATCAGCCGGGAATGTTTGACATAGATTGCCAGACACACCACAAACCAGAGAGTGTACATGCTGGGCTTTGGGCTCTCCTAGATTCTGGCAAGAAAACACATCGCTGACAGGTCAGGGCGTTGTTTCTTGTAGATAGTGCAGAGCTTCTAACAGTAGTATGGTTTGTATAGTCAGGCTACCTGGGAGACACGGCTTGGCTCTGGAAGATGTTTTGTACCTGTGAGGCATCCTCTCCAACCTCTGGTCAGACTGCTGCTTCTAAACTTGGAGTTCTTCAGTAGGAGGACTTGACTTGCCCTCTCTGCCCAAGACCCCAAGGTTCAAATGCAAGAGATGGGCACTTAGCACAGACCAGGCATTTGGATGGTGTCCAGGCACATCAATACACAAAGCAGGTTTCCCAAGTCTCTAGGGCCAGCTTAGCTCATGCACAGTGCCAGGTTCATCTTGAAAGGCTAGAGAAGTGTTACAGAAAAGAAGAGTTATCGGTTTGGTCTTACTGTGTTTGGGCTGCCGGGACTTTGACACATTTAGGGCTATTCACAGTATTTTTTGTCTTTCATTGGGTGTTCATAAAAATGCCCTAAGACAATTCTGTGAATTTCCAGCTTTGACTCCCAGTTTGGGGGTGAGTTGTCATCCCCTCTTCGGTCGTATGCTGAGGTTTTAAACCCTCAGTACCCCAGAAGGAATCTGATCTGTAAGCAGGGTCACTGTAGATGCAGTATGTTTAGAATGAGGCATGCTGGAGCAGGGCAAGCCCCGTACCAAGTATGGCTGGTCCCAGAGCAGGGAAAATCTGGAAACACTGGAACCGTAAAGACACTGTCTGTAAGACCAGGAAGAGGGGCAGGCGCAAGTCCTTCCTCTCAGCTCTCAGCACTGGAACCCACTTCGCTACGGCTCACAGCCTGCTAGCCTCTCTCTGGAGGATGATCCTGTCATTTTAACCACCTGGTCTGAGATCTTAGCGAAGCCTGCCAGGATAATACACTCCCAAAGAATTAGTTTCCTTATGGTATTGTGCCACAATTTGCAGACAAATAAAATTGTCGTGGTTCTCTAAGGCCTCAGAAACATTTTTGTGTATAGATATCTGAAAAATCACTTAGATGAGCTGGGTGCAATGGTACATGCCCCTAATCCCTTAAACCCAGAACTCAGAGGCAGAGGCAGGCTTATCTCTGAGCTTGAGGCCAGCCTGGTCTACAGTGAATTCATAATAGCCAGGGCTATATGGGGGAACTAATTACTTAAGAGTATAAGGAAACTGAAATCCTGCTGTGCTAAGGGAAGTCAGCACTAGTCCCAACAACCTAGAAACATTAAATAATTTAATAAACATTAAAAACTGGATATGGCAGCATACTCCTGGAATCCTGGCGCTTTGGGAGACTGAGGCAGAGGGTGGTTCGAGACTAGCCTGAGATATATAGAGACCCCCCCATCTCAAAAAGCCAGAAAATAAAAAGAAAAGAAAAGAAATGCAAGGCACACTAAATGGCTTTCCTGATAGTTTATACAGTTTGTGCCCCACTGCATAGCATGCCGTTCCTATTTTTATCTAGAACTTCGCCGAGCTCTACTCCATTGGATATGTGTCTCTCATCTTGTTATCATTTCTCGGTTTCCATTGTTCTTCCCTGGTCTCAGGAGATTTTCTAATGTTTGGGGTGCTTTAGTTTTCGTTTATGGTACTCCGAGAGAAGGGGCTCCCGCTGGTTTACAGGTTTCCGATTTATTCTGGGATTTTACTGAATGAGCAACCCCAAAGGGCTGCGCCCCGCAGTCGCGCTCCAGGTGTTGTTACAGAAATGCCCACCAGGGGTCAGTACAGACTCGGCGTTGGCCTGAAGTGTCCCACAATGCACCGGGCTTCGGGCACGCTAGGCGGACCTGCCAGACTGCCCATGCGCCTGTGCGGCAGAGCCTCAAGCGGTGGGGCGGGGCATCCCCATCGGGGGGCGCGGCCTGGACGTTTGGGCAGGGTCTAGTTCTATAGGGCGTGGTCTCTAGAACTAGAGGGCGTGGCTAGTCTACGAGGTGGAACCTAACTGGGGGCGGGGCCTGACCTGCGGGGCGGGGTTTAGCTGATAAAGGCGTGGTCTGGATGGCCGGGGAATGGTCTGGCCGTCGGGGGCGGGGCCGGGACGAAGTGCTCTGCCTCCGTGGTGGTCCGCTGGTGTGGCAGACCCTGCTGCCGGTGCTGTGGTGAGGTAGGAGCTGCGGAGGCTCATCTCTTGAGGGAGGGGAGTCCTGGAGCAGTGCGGGCGTGGCCGCGGGCTTTGCCCGCAGAAACGCTTTGCCTGGATCCCCTGCACTGCATTTCCAAGGGTTCCGGACACGCACTAGGGGGCATCTGGAGCCTTGGTGTGGTGTCTTGTGCAGCTCCAGGCCGTCCGACCCGTGGGACTCGATGCGACTTTGGGCGCCGGCGACTGGTGGGAAGTTGGAATCGTGGATTCGCGCGCACGCAGTACAGGCTAGGGTGAGTGGCAGCTGCCACACGCGGGCCATCCTCTGAGGGGGCGCTGTCCCTTGGGCTGAGCCGGTGGGGTCCTGGTGTCCCCCTAGCAGCCCTAGACGCCACTTAGGACGGCCCCTGGGGCTCCTTGATGCCTCGTCCAGCTCCTTAGTTATTAGCACTTTGCAAAAAGTAAGGTTCGGTAGCTAGAAAAGCACTGAAACGCCTGGCGGTTTGGGCTGGAGGGTATCTTCCCCATTAGCCTGTTTCTGTTTCTCTAGAAGTTCGGTCCTTTCAGTCTCACTTCCTGTTACCTCGTTTCCTTGGCAATCTTGTCACAACCTGGAGGCTTCAGGTCCAAAGCTGAGTGGAGTGACTCCGCCCACTTTTCAATGCCCGGCCAAGTTTGGTTCTCGGATCCCCATCCCCAATATAAAATAAATCATATTTTAGTTTTTTTCTTTTTAAATTTATTTTATGTCTGTGTTTGGCCTGCATGTTTGTATGTATACACATGTGTGCCAGGAGGCCAGGAGGGGTCATGGATCCTCAGAACTGGAGTTATGGGTGACAGTGAGCCACCATGTGTGTGCTGAGAACAGAACCCCGTCCTCTGTGAGAATAACGCATGCTCTTACCCACTGAGTCATCTTTCCAGCCTCATAAACCGTATTTTAAAGGCATGTTTCATCCTATGTCATAGACACTGTCATAAGCCACATTTGATTTGCTTTTACTTGAACTCCAAGCAATTTCTCTTATTACTTAGTAATGTTTGTAATTAGGAAAACTACAGTAAAGAGATAATCCAGATGAACACAATTTAGCCAGCAAATGAGCTGTTGGTGGGAGGCAGTGGATGGGAAATCAGGCAATCTTGGTTCTCAGACATTTCTGCCACCGAGAAGGCTGAAGTATGAAAATTGTCTTTACCGTGTCTTCCAAACCAAAAATGCAAATAATGAGCACACATTCCTTTTTTAGTTGACAGACCTCTTGACTTGATAATGAAAATGAGAAAATTCTGTTTAAAAAATTATTTTTTGGTTTTTTGTTTGTTTGTTTATTTTGAGACAGGATCTCTCTATGTAGTCATGGCTGTCCAGGAACTCACTACATAGACCAGGTTGGCCTTGAACTCACAGAGACCCACCTGCTGCTGCCTCCCAAATGCTGGGATTAAAGGTGTATGTATGTGTGTCCATGCCAAACTAAGAAAATTAACGGTTACTCAGTTACATCTACTCAAGGGAAGGAGGTGACTAATAACAGTTTGGCTTCTCTGTCTTAAGCAGAAACTTGTCTTAATGGTTATCCTGAATGACTTCATTACATGGCAATGAGCCTGTTTCGTAAAAGAGAACACCACCCTAGTTATTCAGACACAGATTCTGTCCAGTACATCACATCACTGTGCTAGGGTGGGAAATGCAGAGATAATGGAAACCCTGGCTTCTGAAGCTGATCTAGGTGGATAAATCAACCCAGACAGCGTGTGCTGTAGCGCGTATTTGCCAGGGTGGACAGTGTAGCACGTGTTCACTATGGTGATGGACAGCATGGCGCTACAGCTCTGCTCAAGATGGCCAGGGCTTTGTCTTGTCTGTCTCCTTGTCAGTTGTGAGGAAAAGACCTCAGGAAAGGCTGCACTTGAAATAAGTATTAAGGATGCCTGGGAGGAGGGATCAAGAAATAACAGAATCACAGAGGGCAGGAAGGAAATGTGAAAATCAGGAGAGATGAGCAGTATGATAGACATTATACTAAGTGATACAAGCCAGTCCCAAAGGATAAATAATGTGTGACCCTACTTGAACACAGACCTTAGTATAAATAGAGATAAAGACAGAATGCTGGTTGCCAGAAGCTCTGGGAAGAAGGAATACGGAGTTAGTGTCAAATGGATAAGGATTTGAGAAGATGAAGTCCTAGAAAAGCACGTTGATAGTTACGCAACAAAATGACCATACCAAATGCCATAGAACTTCGTGCTTAAATTGCTTAATCCTAGGGCTGGGGGAATGCGCAGCTCACTGGATAAGCATGAAAACCAGAGTTCAAATCCCCAGCACCCACTGAAAAAGCTATGTATGTGGCTACGTGTATGTCTGTAACCCCAGGACTCTGGGTGGAGGTGGGGCAGACACAGGATTTCTGGGGCATGTTGGCTACCAGCCCAGCTCTAGGTTCAGTGAGAGAGAGAGACTATTCCTTGAGGAAAAGTGATAGAGCAGGATGGCCAGCATCCTTCTCTGCCTCATACCATGCACTCCTCTAAGCATATATTCACCATACACATGCATGCACAGCACATGTGCATGCGTGTACACACACACACACACATACACACACACACACACACACACACACACACACACGTATGTGGTTAATACCCTTTTTACTGTTTCCTATCGACATGAAGAATCTCCTCCCACCAACCTCTGCCCACAAAGTCCAGAAACAGAACCAAGTAGCCATGCACACTTTGAAGCCCAGCACTGGGAAGACAGATAATGGATCTCTGTGAGTTCAAGGCCAGCCTGGTCTGCAGAGTAAGTTACAGGCTAGCCGAAAGCTACTTAGTGAAACCCTATTTTTTTTTTTTAAAAAAAAGTAATGCTAGCATTGTATATCTTAATGTATACAGAAAAAAAATCCCATTGGCCATCATATTGTGGTCAGATTGCCAAGGTCTAGGAGCTTGCGACAAATCTGTGTGAGGAAGACAGAAAATGCAGCTCCCCTGCAAAAAGGTAAAAAGGTGTTTCATAGAACCCAGCCCAAGAAAAGAACGCTGGGCAGTTCTTAGATGACAGCTCACCAGAGCACAGGGCTGTGAGATGGCAGATGTGACTAACGCTCTTTAACCCACTTTACAGCTGACAAGAGGGAAGTGCGGGGTTACCCGGTGATTGGCCCAGGGTCACTGCACAAGTCCAGGCAGAATGAGATGCCCACAAGGACTCAGCTCATGAAGCTGCTCCGTCCATCCGAGCAGGCACTTGACTTTCTTCTCTGGCAGCCTTGTGGCAGCAAATTCTAAAAATACAGTTATTAAGGAGACTTGGGTGCTTAGGATTGGGTGTGTCGGGCTGCTGGATCCATCTAGGTATCAAGGTGGTAAAATGAAGCCAGGCATGGTGATGCCTGCTTGTAATCCCAGTACTCGGGAGGTAGAAGGGTAGAGGGTCAAGAGTTCAAGGCCAGCATCAGCTATAAAATGAGCTCAAGGTGATCCTGGCATAGATGAGAGACTCTGTCCTAAAACGACAACAGAAATGAAAAACAGAAGGTCATACGTCTGTACAAGCATCAAAAAATGTGAAGCTGAAGACCTGAGTCTGTGGTTAAGAGCACATAAAGACATGCTTGGTGTGTATGTCTTTAATTCCTGCACTTGGGAGGCAGAGGCAGGAGGATATCTCTGAATTTGAGGCCAGTCTATACATATTGAGCTCCGGGACAGTCAGGATTACATTAGAGAGATCCTGTGTCAAAAAGAAAAAAGAAAAAAAAATGTTTTGCTTATGTTCGGCCTCTTCTGGTTCCCATTTGCTGTGGTTTGAGTATGTGGTCCCCAAGGGTTCACAGTGTGGGCTGTGGGGGTGATGGAGGTGGGCTGAGGAGGAGAGCTTCAGGTCATCCATCATACTCCTGCTCTGAGGAGGGATTCCTGGGCTGCAGACAGACGAACAGTATTGGAATCAAGTCTTCTTGTGATTCAGATATTCCTGTGGCTGTTTCAGGATGGGTGGACCAATGTAGACAGCTTCTGGAAAGTGCAGTCGGCCGTGGCTGTTAGCTGTCTCCTCTGTGGCGTCTCACGTGAGCTCTCATCTCCTCAACTGAATCTCTGGGTCCTCACACGGAAGGGCCTTATCTAGCATCGCCTGGTGTTTGCTCTGGCCAAGCATTATGTCTGCTCTTGAGAGGATTGTGACCTTATTTTATAGGCACAGATAAAGGAGAGGGTGTGTGTGCGTGTGCGTGTGTGTGTGTGTGTGTGTGTGTGTGTGTGTGTGTGTGTGTGTGTGTGGTGTTACAGAGGCCACAGGACAACCTTGGGTAGCATTTCTCAGGAGCTACCCACCTTGTTTTTGAGACAGGGTTTTTCACTAGGCTGAGGCTCTCCTGATTTCACTAGGCTGGTTGGCCAAGGCACCCCAAAGAATTGCTTTGTTTCCACCTTCCCAATGCTGGGAGTACAAGCGCTTGCCACCACCCCTGGCTTTTATATGGGTTTGGGGGGATCCTTACACTTGCAAGACAAGCACTTTATTGACTCAGCCCTTCTTCCCAGCACCTCTCTTTTTAAAAACATGTATAGGTGCATTATTTCCCTCTAGCCTCCTGTCTTGTCTTTCTTTCCCTCTTTGCCAGGCTGGGCTCTAGCCCAGGCTGCTCTAGAACTTGCAATGTAGCTCAAGCTGCCCCTGAGCAGTACAGCAATCTTCAGCAAACTTCCTGCGTCAGTTTTGTGACAGGAGCCACCGTAACCGGTCCATCTACTGTCTGTTACCACCCACTCTGTGGGGTTCTTTTGTGACGCCTTCCGGGGGCTCATCTCCATCAGCTTGGCAGCGTACTAGGTAGAAAACGGAGAGTTGTGTTAACACACTGAAAAGTCCCTCTTTCAGATCATTGAAGGGTTCAGACGTGGACTTCTGGATGCTGTCCTTCCTATCGTCCAGAGCTTGGTAAAACTGAAATGGTTTCTGCGACCCAAGGGGGGGCTCATGACGCGCCACCTGTGTTCTAGCTGCTGCTTTCTCATCCTGTTCTCCCAGGCTCCGCCCACTCTCAGCCAAGGACCTCCTGTGGCTTTAGAGATCAAGTCAAGGCTGTCAGAATAGCTCAGCTCCGCTGTGGTGCCCCATCTTGATCAACTGTACACGTGCTCATTCTCTTCCTGCCCCTTGCTGTGCCCAGCCCTTGAATTAGAGCCAAGCTTCCCGCTGCCTTCTCTGAAAGTAGGATCTTGCTATAGAGTCTCAATCCTCTTGCCTCCGTTTCCCCAGTGATGGAATGACAGATGAGCCCTACCAGGGAGGGCCAGCCTTAAACTCAGGGCTCAGCCTGTGTTCTAGTCTTGCCCTCTAAGCTCCGCATCTGTCTCACACTCCTGTCCTACCATCACAACCCACTCTTCCAGCACCCTCCGCTCCACACACCAGCTTTTTGCTTTAGACTCGCCTGTATTCACTGACTCTCCTTCTCCATCTCCCTTCTTCTTGCTCTGTTCCCATTATGCCACTAAAACTTCACTGGAGTCACCAATGGCGTCCTGGCTGCTCAACCCACAGCTGAGCATCTCTCGGGTGCCAGAGGCTGTTGGCCCAGGCTTCTCTGCACTCACCATCCTGCTTAGCTCCTTGGCCTCGCGCTGTGCTTGCCCCCAGGCTCCTCTCTTTATGGCTGCTCCCCTGGGCTCCCCACCCTCCTGGAACTCTTGCATTCTAAGTGACAGAGTGAACTACCAGCCACTCAAATGATCGGTCTCCGAAACCCCAGCCGAGGAAATGTGTTGCTTTCTGTCCCCCCAATCCAGGGGTGGACCCGGCATACAGCCTCGGCCTGTCTCTGGGTGGTCCCCCTGTGTTCCCCGGGCAGCCTCCTCCCAAGAGGTAGCGCTGCTACCAACATTTCTCTTCAGACCTCCGAACCCCAAGGAGTAACCCCGGCTTGACTTCCCAAGTCTGAGGTGGTCCGATGCCTCTTCCTTCCGCGGCTGCTCGCTCATCGTGTCCAGGCCTGCTGCTCCGTCTCCCGCCATGTCTCCTGGTGGTTCCCGCTCAGTCTGGACACCTAGCCTGTCTACGCTTCAAGTCGTGGTCAGGAATGTTTTTTTGGAAAATGCTGACCCTATCCCACTCTTCCCGTAAGCAAATCCCCATTATAGGAAGATGACTTCCGCTCATGTCCCAAGGGGCCCTGTCTGATGGGTGCTGTTTGCTCCTCAGGCTCCCCCGTCCCTCCTCTCGGTTCCTTTAGCTCTGTGGAGATGCTCGGTGGGGGGCCACCTCCCAGTTCTTCCCTCAGAGTGCCCCTTGCCCCACATGCTACTGGAACTACAGCTGGTCCTTGGAGCTCTGGGGTCAGAGGCAGCTTCCCCCGGGACAGCCTCTGCACTGTCTTCCTCTGTGGGGACTCTGCTTCTGGCCAGGCCGGTCAGCCCAACTGCTCCAGAGGCCGAGGCAGGGGGATTGCAAATTCAAGGTCTATCCTCTTGGAAAACCATAAGACCTTGTCTTAAAATGTGAAAAGAAGCTGGGTGATGGTGGCGCATGTCTTTAATCCCAGCAGAGGCAACGGATCTCTGTGAGTTCCAGGCCAGCCTGGTCTACAGAGCAAGTTCCAGGACAGCCAGGGTTACACAAAGAGTTTCAAAAAACTTAAACCAAAAAAAAAGTGAAAAGAGGGCTGGGGTTCGTGTATCTCAGTGGTAGAGTGCTCTCCTGGCATGTGTGAGGACTTGGATTCAATGTGAAATCCCACTCTCTGTCTCTCTGTCTCTGTCTCTCTGTCTCTGTCTCTGTCTCTGTCTCTCTCTCTCTCTCTCTCTCTCTGTCTCTCTCTCTCTCCCCGTCTCTCTCTGTCTCTCTCTCCGTTGCTGTGACAAAACACCATGACCAAGGCACTTACAGGGGACTTTATTTGGGCTTCAAGTTCCAGAGGTGCCATGACCGGGAAGTGTGGCAGCAAGCGGCGGCCATGTCAGGAGGAGCAGGGAGCCGAGAGCCTAAATCTTCAAATGCGAGCCCAAAGCAGAGAGAATGAACTACGAAGAGGTAGAACCTCCTAGACCTCCCCAAATAGTGCCACCCGTGGTCTGGGGAGCAATGTTCCAATGCAGGAGACTATGGGGAATATTCCTCATTCAAACCAACCAACCAATACATAGAGAGAGAGAGACAGACAGACAGACAGACAGACAGGAGGGAGAAACAGGGAAGAGAAAGGGAAAGAGGCAAAGAAGTAAGAGAGGTAAAGAGATGGAGGGGTGAAGAGTGAAGGGGAGTGTGAGAGAGAAGTTTCTCGTCTCTTTTTTCCCCATTTTTCTTTATTAAGAAATTTTCTACTCACTCTACATACCACCCACAGGTCCCCCCTCCTCCCTCCTCCCATCTCCCAGCCCTCCCTCCCAAGCCACCCCACATCCCCACATCCCACTTCCGTATCCAGAGGGACTGGACTAGGCCCTCTGGATACGGAAGTTTCTCATCTTAGCACTTAACACTCGTCCTCGTTATCAGTGCTTGTTAAATCGTGCCTCAGTTGACTTTAAAGGGCTCTGCGGGTTTAGGCCTAAGCCCCCTCTGCCACCTCCCCGCCCCCTTCCCTTGCTGAGCCTTGATTTTCAGCCTCCCGGCCGCCCCATGTGCAGTTGTCATTGGCCTTATATATAATATCATTATAGCTCCTTGACATTCTTGTGGTGTGGTAAGTGCAGTGAAGGGAAGAAATTGGAGAGTTCCTCGCTGGATACAGGAAATACTTCATTATCTCTGCAGGAACTGATGGGAGGAAGTGACAGGTCTGCTGGGGGCGTGTCTTCATATGGGGGGGCCATTGCAGCTGCTCCTGCAGTCTGTAGAGAAGAGGTCCCCTCAGGGCGAGAGGAGAAGCCCTGCCGCAGCTGGAGAGGTCACTGGGTGGGAGTGGGGAGTGGGGAGATGGTCAGGGGCATCCCTTGATGCTGGCCGTGTTCCCTGTGAAGTGACGCAAACAGTTGATACCTCCTGTATACATGCCCATGTCACATCAGCTCCGTTCTCCGACTGTGAGGCTTGGGACATGGCTGCCCATCTTCCCTTCTTCTGTGGTTCTGAACCAGTGCCAGCTGTCTGAAATGTTTGGGTTCACCAGAGCAGTGCTGAATTAAGTCCTGCTGGAGCTGACCAATTCTAACTGGGACATACTCCAAGTATGAAAAAAAGAGAAAGAATGATATCATATACACCACTTAGCTGGTTGGGTAGGTTTTTCGTTTGTTTTTAGTACTGGGAACTAAGTATACAATCTGCAATTTCACCTGCGCTCCACCAAGCATGCTCACCCTCCCCACTCACCCCACTTTTTTTTTTTTTTTTTTTTGAGACAGTCTCTCTGTGTAGCCCCAACTGTCCTATAACTCACTATGTAGACCAGGCTGGCCTCAAACTCAGATATCCCTCTGCCTCTGCCTCTGTAGTGCTGGGATTAAAGGTGTGCACCACCATGCCTGGCTCCCACTTTTCTTTTTGAGACAGAATCTTGTTATGATCATGCTGGTCTTGAACTTGTTCCAAAGCACAGACTGATCTTAATCTCTAGACCTCTGGCTTCAGGCTCCTGAAGATCAGTGGTATACTACATCTGATACCACTTAGCTTTCACACATCTTTGCATCTTGCCTTTTTTAATAATAAAGATTTATTTATTTATTATGTATACAGTGTTCTGTCTGCACACAAGAAGAGGGCACCAGATCTCATTACGGATGGTTGTGAGCCACCATGTGGTTGCTGGGAATTGAACTCAGGACCTCTGGGAGAGCAGCCAGTGCTCTTAACCCTGCATCTTGCCTTTTCTATCTAGATCCCTTCAAAGAACAGCTGACATCCTTGTGTACCTCTCCCCTTTTGTCCTTGTCCCTCCATCTCTTCTAGAAGCCTCCACTATCCTGGACGAGGTATATTTCCTTATAGCACGTGCTGTTGGTCACTCATACTTGGGTATGCATGGGAAGTCAGCATGGTCTTGTACCCTTACCTTGTAGATGTCGAAGGTGTTTATCTAGGGCTCTAGTTACAGTGCATGCTGATGGGGCAGTATTCCTTTCCATAACAGTGTGCCGGTGATGGGCCACAGTGCCATGCTCTGTGCGTATCCAGTGATTGATCTAACTGGGGTGCTGAGAGAATGAAGAAAGGACAGAGACACGGACACAGAAAAACTGGGATAGGATGGTGTGGGTTCCTGTATGGAAAAACTGCAGCACCCCAGCAGCAGCTTGTAGTGGGTAGCCATTCCAACTTGGTTCTGGAAGTTCCAACCCCCATTGAGACTCTGGCAACTGTCACGCCTACGAGGCGGGGCGAGGGGAGGCGCCTGGGGACCCGAGAGCTGGATGGGCCAGCGCTCGCTCTGGGCGCTCTCTCGTGCCGGGACGCTGACCAGTGCAGATTGACTGTGTAGAGCTCCGGAGAACACCGTTGGACTGCATTACACCTTCCCCAGACCCTGTGACCTACCCATTACTTAATTTGTGAGTTTCGCCATTAAATAAATATCCTTTTAACTACGTGGAGTGGCCAAAATAATTTCTCCAATATCTGGCGCCCAACGTGGGGCGCCATTTGTAGCTGGAGGGCTTCTCTCCAGGTTCCCCAAGCCCGCAGCCCCACAATCCACTTATAAAATAATCACTCAGACGCTTATATCACTTATAAACTGTATGGCCGTGGCAGGCTTCTCGCTAACTGTTCTTTTATCTTAAATTAACCCATTTTTATAAATCTGTAGCTTGCCACGTGGCTGGTGGCTTACCGGCGTCTCTACATGCTCTTCTCCTCGCGGTGGCTGCAGTCTCTCTCTCCCAGCCTTCCGCTTCCCAGAATTCTCCTCTCTCCTTGTCCCACCTACCTCCTGCCTGGTCATTGGCCATCAGTGTTTTATTTACATAGAGTGATATCCACAGCAGCAGCTCATCGTGTTTATTATATGCAGTTGAACAAGGAAGGCAGAGCTGTTATACACAGCTGAACCAGGAGGCAGGCTCTAAAGAGGAGCAGGCTTCAGGCTGTGAACATGGGCGAGGGAGAAAGCTACCGTGAATATTGTCTGCAGACGCTGTCCACATTTGCCCTTGGACCTGAAGAAAGCTTTGCCATCCCACTGAGCCTCACCCAGGGAAGGCTTTGCTGATGCTGTGGGTCTGAGGCATTGAGGGTTTTGGCATGGCTCAGCCCACGTCAACAGTACACATCACTCAGGACTTCGTTCACTCAGGGCTGCCTCTGCTGCCCACAGTGTGGGGCAGCTTTTGCTTCTGCTGACCTCAGGATGTTGTCTGGCTTTGGCCAGCTTTGCCCAGTCCACGTGTGAAATGATGTCTCCCGATTGTGTGTGCCTCGGTACAGTTTTTTCTCTTACCTTGATCTTGTGTGTGTGTGTGTGTGTGTGTGTGTGTGTGTGTGTGTGTGTACATGCCATAGTGCACATACAGAGGTCGGAGGACAACTTTTGGGAGCTGGTCAGTTTCTCTCCTTCTGCCATTTGGTTTCCAGGGATTGAACTCGGGTCGTCAAGCTTGGCGGCAGGTGCCTTTTCTCACTGAGCCATCCGCATGGGTTCCATGACTGCCGTCTTTCCATGTGTGTTTGCCTTTTGGTGTCTTCTCTTCATTGGATTATCTGTTTATCCCTTTTGCTGTGTCTATGTTGTAGCTGTTTGTTGTTTTTCTTAGTAGTTCCTTTGCCTTCTGGTACAGCCATAAGCAATGGAGATACCCGTCTGCAAGCCTCTTTTTTTCCCCTTATGGTTTTGTTTTGATCTTTTGTCTTATGTGTATGGTGTTTTGTCTGCATGTGTCTCTGTGCACCATGTGCATGCCTGGTGCCTGTGGGGGACAGGAGAGGGCATCAGATCCCCTAGAACTGGGCTTGCAGATGGTTGTGGGCTACCATGTGGGTGCTGGGACTCAAGCCCAGGTCTCTGGAAGAACCACAAGTGCTCTTTACTGCGGGGCCCTCTCTCTCTTGTCTCTCCCACCCTGGTTTTTTGTTTTGTGACGGAGCCTCGCCGGTCTAGAACTCCCTAAGTGGCCTACGCTGGCCTTGAACTTATGATCCTTCTCCCTTAAACCCCCTCTTAACTTCAATGTTGGGGTTAAAGTTGTGAGTCACCAAACTCAGCTTCTTGCTTATCTTTTTACTTTATAATTTTCTTCTTAAAATATAATATTTTATTCTTTGACAATCCATGCAGGTATACAGTATATTTTTAATCATATTCAGTCTATAGTTTATTTGGATGAATTGATGTTCAAGTTTAATAACGACAACTATTTATTTTATAATCATGTGTTTGATTTATGTTCTTGAACCTCATTTTAATATGTTTCCTCCATTACCAACCATATGTATATTATCCTTGCTATGGTTTCTTTCTTATTGAAATTTAAAGTTTTATTTTTCACATGCTCAAAGTGAAAAGTTCAACACACACTTTTTGAACTTCCCTCTGTATCTCCCTTAACTTTAAATTTTTATTTTGTGATTGATAGTATAGAACTATTACTTTGTTTCTTGAAAAAAAAATCATGGTAAAATGAATAGAAGTAAAATTGGCCATTTTCATCCCTGTGTAGGACTTGGAAGTATTGGTTGCATTGGCGCTGGTTCTCAGGCATCACCTCTGTGATAAAGCTCCTTGTCCTGGAACTCACTCTGTAGACCAGGCTGGCCTAGAACTCACCCAGCTAGGACTCCTCTCTTCACAGGGTCATAATTTGATGAGCTATTTGGAAGTGATAAATTTAGTAGGTGCTGACTATATCCACCCCTAAGAGAGAATGACTCCCGACCTCTGTGTCAAGTAACTGTTCTGTGTCACAGCAAAGCTTTACAGGGAGAGCGGAGACACACAAAAAACCTGTTGTGTGGTCCAGTTTTTTGGGTTTTTTGTTTTGTTTTGTTTTTTTAGGCTTAGAGAAAAAAACAGACCTTTGAGAGTCAAAGAGCATTAGACAGAAGTGGATTTTCCAACCTCCTGTTATCTTGAATTTGTTTATTGACTTTTGGAAGGTTAGTACAGGGCCTCTGATATTAACAGCATGTACAAGTTGAGCACACCCTGTCCAAAGATTGACTCCAAAAATCTAAAACTTGAGCATTGACACAATTGTTGGAAAGTTTTGAATTTTGGAGCATTTTCAGATTAAGGATGTTTAGCCTATGAAAATACTCATAAATCTGAAAAACTCCAAATATGAAGCACTCTAATTATAAATTTGGATAAGAGATACTATGTGGAAAATAATCTTCATAAGTCGTTGAGGTAAATATTATGTCTTTTGTTTAAAAAAAATAAAAAAAGATGGATTGACTAATTTTCTATGATTACCCAGAGATAATCATAGAAAATCATGGTGGAGCATATTTTACTAATTTTGAAATACCATGTTTTTGTGTGTGTATGTGTGGTGTGCATATGTGTGTGCGTGGTCACATGTGTGTACTTATGTGTCCAGGTATGCATGCATGTGTGTATTTGTGTTGGTGGAGGCTCAAAGTTGGGAATTTTCCTTGATCAAGCTCCACTTTCTTTAGTGAGACAGGTTCATGCTAAACCTAGACCTTGCCAATTTTTTTTCAATCTGTATAGCTAGCCAGCTTGCTCTGCGGGTCCCCGGTCTTCTTCACCTCCAGTGTGCCACCATACCCACACAGGTGCTGTGGATTCAAACTCTGCTCTTCACACTTGCAGAAGAAACACTTTATCCACTGAGCCATCTCCCCAGCCTCTGTGTGTGTGTGTGTGTGTGTGTGTGTGTGTGGTCCTAGACACTGAATCCAGGCTCCTTTACACTTTCAGGCAAGCATTGTATCACCAAGTTCCATCCCCAGCGCGAATCAATTCCTTTTCAATATGTACTTGCTTAACAAGGGCTAGGGTATCCTATTTCTCAACTCTAGTGTCTAGAGGATGATCCAGCCTGGTCAGGAGGGGGCCTGAACCAGGAGAGCAGTGGACCGGGAGCTCGGGACTGATTGGAGGGTTGTTATCGATGTAGAAACATAATGGGAGCTAGCACTGGTCACGTGGGTGGGAAAGAGCAGGTGGTGTCGGGATGAGTCAGGACATGGAAACCGTTCTGTCTTTTCATACGCTAACTCTGTTCACTTCAGAGAAGCACCGGCCATTAAAGATACTTCTCTCTGAGGCATACTACACTGCTGCCATTTCTAATTTACCATCTGTGAGCAATTGGGAGGCTGGTGACACATCACAGTTGGGTTTTGCTGGGGGGGGGGGCTGCGGCTTCAGTTCTGAGTAGAGGGTGAGGCTGAATGGCAGGTAAGTGCTGGCTCCCAAGAGACCCCTGGTTGGCCGGGCGGCGGCGGCAGCAGCGGCACACGCCTTTAATCCCAGCACTCCGGAGACAGAGCCAGGGGGATCTCTGTGAGTTTGAGGCCAGCCTGGACTACAGAGTGAGTTCCAGGACAGGCTCCAAAGCTACACAGAGAAAACCTGTCTCGAAAAACCAAAACAAAAAACAAAAAACAAAAAAAGACCCCTGGCAGAGGCCCTGTGCTGTCCCTTCAGCTTTGCTGAGGAAAATGTGCCTTCCAAAGAAGTCGGAAGTGTCACTTCTCAGCGTCCCTTTTTATTTTGTGTGGTAGATCCATGCCTTAGTCTGCATTCTGCTGTTCTAATGGGATTACCACAGAGTGAGTAGCTGCTAGAGGCTTATCGTGGTTCATAGCCGGGCTTGGCCATCAAGACTGGGTGTCTAACAATGTATGGTGAGAGCTTTGAATTGCTTCAGCTCATGACAGGAAGTGGAAGGACGGGTGTCCTGTCTGAAGACCGGCAGTGAGAGGTGGACAGGGAACCACCCACCCTCGTGGTAACTAAGCCAGCTCCAGCTCAACAGCTCCTCTGGAAAGCATCAGTCTATTCCTGAGGGCTTCGCTCCCAGGACCCAAACACCTGCAACTAGGCCCCACATCCCAACGCTGATGCACTGAGGAATTAAAGCCTCAACATATGTGCTTCAGAGGGACAAATGATGTCCGTTCATAGCAATTTCTACTTGCTTGTGTGATACTGTTTGGTCCAGCACTCTATATTCCGAGCACCGTTCCCTCCCTCTGGCCATTTGATTCTGGCAGCAGCTGCTACAAAGCTTTTACATCCCACTGATCTGACCCGGGCCGACTGAAGATTCCTCTGGGGATTTTTAAACACAGGACTAGCAAAAGCTTGAGGGATGACCATGGTAACTCTTGACCTCTTGGTGTCCGAATTTCCTGCCCCATGGAAGCGTCTTACAGTGAGAAGCATCAGCGAAGGACAAGGTCCTGGTTCCCAGGTTTTGTGGGAGATGGTGACAGCCGTCTTTTCCACGGCTTTGTAGCTTAGCTGTTTTTTGAGTTATG
Source organism: Peromyscus leucopus (assembly GCF_004664715.2). NCBI lineage: Eukaryota > Metazoa > Chordata > Mammalia > Rodentia > Cricetidae > Peromyscus > Peromyscus leucopus. The sequence goes on from NC_051070.1 coordinate 58,024,240, forward strand.
GCCTTGGTACACACTCCTTCCCATGACTAAAGCTGGGCAGGGTGTTAGCCATCATGCTACCTCTGATCTCGGGGTTCAGGAGGGTTTTAGGATCGAGACCTTGGAAGTGCCTAGGTCTGCTGTTTTCTTTTTCTTTCTTTTTATTTATTTATTTTTTTTGAGCTGAGGATCAAACCCAGGGCCTTGCGCTTGCTAGGCAAGCGTTCTACCACTGAGCTAAATCCCCAACCCGCTGTATTGTTTTTCAATCACTGAGGGATTTGATTTTTTTTATCTAATTTTATTCATACAAACTTTGTGTTAAAGGGTAAGAGACTTTGCTACCTTCACAATGCCCAAACCCACCCAATAATTTAAATATTCGCTTATTTTACCCATAATCGTGAAGGACCAGGGTGGGGTGTGGATGGTTTGAATATGGAGTGATTAAGCTGTGAAGATGAATGACATCAGCATCACTTGGTTTAGAGAGTGGAGAGAGGGAAGATAGCTTGGAGGGCAACTGAGTTTCAAACCCAGTGAGGAGAGGGGGGTCAGGAGGAGGAGGCTGCTAGCCTGGGAGCATCCCAGATACCTCAGTTACCAGCTGCACTTCCTCATCTGGTCAGTTCTGCTCTGCCCTTCAGGTCAGCTGGTCACACTGGCCTACACCCCATTGGTATCTTTGACACTATGGAGACTTTTTAAAAAAATATTCATTTGTGTCCTTTGTGGATCTGGCAACTGAACCCAGGCCCTCATACGTGCAAGGGAAGTGGTCACCACGGCGCTACCAGCTACCAGCCTGGGACACTTATGCTGCCCATCTGAGCTTTCTCTGCCCCACCCTTCCTTCTTTGGACTTTGGACATGAGTTCATGTCACCCAAGCTAGTCTTAGGTTCCCTGTATGGCTGAAGGTGACCTTGAACTCCTCCTGATCATGCCTCCATCTCTCAAGTGCTGGGATCACAGGTGTGCACCCCCGCACCTGGCTATGCTGTGCTGGGGCTCAAACCCAGAGCTTCACACGTGCTAGGCAAGAAGGCTGCCCACTGAGCTACACCCCTGCCCCCATCCTTCATCTTTCTTTTCGTTTTTCTTTTTAGACAGTCTCTCTATGTAGCATAGCTGGCCTGGAACTCACTATATAGCCCAGGCTGGCCTCCAACCTCCAACTCACAGAGATCCATTTGCCTCTGCCTCCTGAGTACCGGGATTAAAGGTGTGCACCACCACACATGGCCTCCTTCATCTTTAAAGGCTTCAGGCTACTTAGGAATCTTGGCGTGGCTCTGTCTTTAATGCATACGTCTTTGTTGTTTTCTTGTCTTACACTGTCCTTTTTTTTTTTTTTTTTTTTTTTTTTTTTTGGTTTGTAAGAATGATCTATACTCATGAAAGCAATTGGAAAGCACATCAAAGTAATCCAGAGAAGCAGCCACCACCCATTACTCTCCAACCAGGAGCCAGCAGCGTTGGCATGGGGCACACGTCTCCGTGGTATCTGTGAGGAGTGTTCTAAGCCTGGCCTGGCTGGCGGCCATCTATCCATCCCAGTCTCTTTGACCTCCCAGGCTTTGTTCCTCTGTTAATAGCACTCACTTAATCGACCCTCCCTGCCCCTGTCTGTCCTACATAATAAGAACTCAAGCTGTCGAGGGTGGGGAATGCATTCTGGTAACTGGCAAGGAGAGCTGATCACAAGCATTGGGAGTGGGGTGAGGGGTGAGGCTGGGGGCGGGGTCGTTCCAGGAGCTCTGCAGCCTGGCTGAGGCAGATGCACCTGCAGGGAAGCCTGGCAGCTGGGCAGGGCTGCGCCGGTACACAGGCTAGGTCCGGAAGCAACACTCTTGCCATTCTCATAGTCCTGACTGGTCATGGAGCCCACGCCTGACATGGGCAAGTCCAGTAGCAGCCAGCTTCTTCCTCGGCACACCAGACCACAGTAGGGGACGGCTTCCTCAGTCTCTTCTCGCTTTCCTTGTTCTGAATGAGCAGGCCTCTGTTCTTTACACAGCTTTACACAGCTGCCATCCACTCTCTTTTCACCCTCTGTCTGAGCTGGTTTTCTGTGCTAATAACCCTATACCACAGGCTGGGTGAGTTATAAAGAAAGGAGGTCTGTTTGGGCTACAGTTCTTATCTGAGGTCAAGGAGCCACATCTGCTGTGCAGAATCCTCATTCTGTACAGTGCAGCCTACAAGCTAAAGACAGAGACATGGGAGAGACCAGCTTGGCCTTTATAAAAGACTTTCTTTCTTTAAAAAATATTTTTATTATTTTAAATTATGTGTAGTTATATGAGTGGGTATGTGCATGTGTATATGTGTATGAGGCCAGAGGCATCAGATCCCCCCGACACTGGATTTACAGGCTGTTGTGCACCATCTGACATGAATGCTAGGTTCTGGGACTCAACTTGGGTCCTCTTCAAGAGCAGTAATTGCTCTGAAGCACTGAGCCATCCCTCCAATCCCACAGACCCACTTTCAAGATCGCCTGTTAGCCCATTAATAAGGAGAATGTATTAATCCATTCATGAGGGCAGGCTCTAATCATCTAGTTCTGCCTCGTATAGCTCATAATGGGTATTGAATTTCAGCTTGAGTTTCCGAGAGGATAAGCCATATTCAAACCATAGCACATCCTTTCCACCCTCTCCAGTAGCCAGGGCATTCATTATAGCTTATAAATATTAAAAACATATGCAAATAGTTTATGTTCTTGGTTTTTCCCTCCTCACAAATAAATAAAGCATCACATATATATTTCTGTACCTTGCTGGGCCTTTTTGGTCATATATGATATCTTGGAGACTTTTAAAATACCTGTACATGAAAACTTCTTCATGCATGATTGTACCTTCAGAGTCTTATGTTGTATGTGTGTGACGAGATGTAGTTAGTCAGTCCCCCAGTCAGAGGCATTTGAATTCTTCTATCTTTCATTATTCTAAGGAATACTACAATGAATCAATTTAGATATGTGCTATTTCTTTTTCTCCCCTCCCCCTCCCCCCGGAGCTGAGGACCAAACCCAGGGCCTTGTGCTTGCTAGGATATTTCTTAAGTAGTATAACTTTAGGATAAACTCCCTGAAGTCAAGTTGGGGTCAAAGGTGATTCTCCACTGTGATTCTTATCCCTGAAACCAGGTTCCTTTCACAGAGGGGTATCTCAGTCTACACATCTATTAGGATAAGAGTGTTTGTTTCTTAAGTGTGGCCCTATATTCTTGTCATTTTGACTCAGCTATTGTCCATCCAATTAGAAGGCAGATGTACGGAAAATAAGGACCAAGATAGAGATCTTCCTGCTGGTGAATCCTCTGCATTCACAAACCAGGACGCCACACCCTAGGAGCACACTAAATGTTTTTTTCCAGTGTAAGTGGGCGACCAGCCAGCCACACCGGAAGGAGAGGAGACTCACACTTAGGGAGAGCTTACGCAGAGCTCTTCTACTGTTTCTCTCCCCCCCTCCTCTCTTTCTAGAGAAAGATGTTTTGAATTCTTGCTCCAAGCCCAGTGGTCACGGAGTGGCTCCTGAGAGCTGACCCTTGACTCGGCCAACAGCAGGTCTGTTTCTTTGCTTGTCACCTTCTGTCCTGGAGCCTCAGCCCGTCCCGTGGCTCATTTTCCTCAGCATGTGCCAGCACCTGCCCCAGAGTCAGCAGCAGACAAAGAGGGTTTTGAGCACTTTTCCTATGTGCTGTGTATGTAAACATTACGTCACTTCAGGTTCCTTTGCCTGTATCCCTGCAGCAAAATGCGCTCATTGTTGCTTTGCTGTCTCGGTTTCCATGACGTTACATCACCTCATACATAGTTCTGCTCCTGCATGGGATTACAGCAGGCTTCACCCCAGCTGATAAGACTGAGGCCCCTTGTCTATCAACCATCAACACTGAAGATGTAAGCTCAAGTTGCAAGGGATATGTATCTCACAAATGCTGTCAATATTGCCTCCAGGAAGTAAGGTTGTTGAATATACAGACACATACGAGTATAGAGGCACGCTGATGCCTTGCATGAATGTATACACAATATGTATATTTCCTCAGTGAACATGTAGACGATTTTTCCTCGTAGTAAAACATGCATACCCTAACCTTTTACCCTTTGAAATGTGTGACCAGGGCTGGAGATGGAGCTCGGTTAGATTGCTTGCCTAGCATGAACCATTCCCAGCATCACATAAAAGGAAAGGTATTTACTTGTACCTACTTACGACCTCAGCACTTTGGAAGTGGAAGCTGGAGGATCAGGAGCTCGAGGTCAAAGTTCGAAGTTCAAAGCCCCACTAACAGGGCCGGAAACCCTTTCTCAAATAAAACCAGGGCTTTTGTTTGTTTTTGTTTTATTTTGGGTCTTGTTTTGTTTGATTTTTCGAGGCAAGATTTCTCTGTGTAGCCCTGGCTGTCCTGGAATTCACTCTGTAGACAAGGCCAGCCTGAAACTCACAGAGATCCAGCTGCCTGGGATCAAAGGCATGCGCCACCACTGCCCGGCCAGTTTTTATTGTTTTATATAAAAATACGTTTAACAGAAAATTGACCGTGTACAGCTGAGCATGAAGGCAAATCTGTAATCCCAGTACTTGAGAGGCTGATTCAGGAAGATAGCCATGTGTTCAAGGCTAGCCTGGACTACATAGTAAATGTGAAACCAACCTTTTGTTTGAGGCCAACTTTATAGTTTACCTGTATAGTACACTGATTAAATACATTTATAATGAGAAGTCATCACTGGATCCTCTAGAACTCCACTTGCTGTGGTCTGAATATGGGTTCAGTGTGTTCCTGAGCTCATGTGTTGGGAACTTGTCTCCAGGGTATGATAGGTGGTGTAAGACCCCAAAGAGGGGCCCAGTGGGAGACCACAAGGCCATTGGGGCACTACACTCCAAAGAGGGGAGTGGGATTCTCTCAGAACTCTGATTAGTGCCCTAAAGGCAACTGTCACAGAGAGCGAGCTCCATCTAAGAATTTCTCCAGCTTCATACATATCACACCACGTGAAGCGCTCCTTCTGACGTGGCTACCTGCCACGGTGCCTTTTGCCACGTTGTGGCGTAGCCAGAGAGCACCTACCAGAGGCTGACCTGCTGAGTGGATTGATCTTGGACTTCAGGTTTGAGCTTTCCAAATGGTGAACTCACATGAACAGCTCCTCTGTATATGAACCTGCCTGGGGTATTTTAATACAGCAACAGAAGATAGACCAGGATAAGAACGGAGCCCAGGTTTTCCCGGGTGGTCATCGTTCTCATCTTCAAGCTTTCTGACTACAGGGGCTCTTAAGATGCCCAGGGTAGGGGCTGGAGAGATGGCTCAGAGGTTAAGAGCACTGACTGCTCTTCCGGAGGTCCTGAGTTCAATTCCCAGCAACCACATGGTGGCTCACAACCACCCGTAATCAGATCTGGTGCCTCCTCTGTATACATAATAAATAAATAAATCTTTAAAAAAAAAAAAAAAAGATGCTAGGGTGTAGAGGGGCAGCCATTCTTGTTTTTGTACTGCTTTTTCAGAGTGGTCTGTCTCTTGATTTTAACGGGTCCTAGACTGAGAAAGGATCTAATGACATGTAGAGGTGTGTGTGTGTGTGTGTGTGTGTGTGTGTGTGTGTGTGTGATATGTGCATGTGGATGTAGGTGATCATGGAAGCCAGAAGAGGGTGTTGGGTTCCCAGGAGCTAGAATTGTAAGTGGTTGTGAACCACCTGACATGGGTGCTGGGAACTGAACTCGGGTCCTTCTGCAAGAATGGTCTGTGCACATCGGCACTGAGCCATCTCTCCATCCCACCCATCCCTCGTTGATGTCAAACGGGAAGGCTTTGAGGATGAGAGGATGTGGTTGTGCTGGGGGCTCTCGGGCTTACCTGGGCCCTTTCAGAGAAAAGTAAGGAGGCAGCGAACACTCTCCAGGGTGACTGAAGTTGGCTTAGGACAGCTGCTTACCTGGGCCCTTTCAGAGAAAAGTAAGGAGGCAGCGAACACTCTCCAGGGTGACTGAAGTTGGCTTAGGACAGCTGTGAATACAATGGGGAGGGCTGGGCTTTGTATCTGATGAGCCAAAGGGTGGGAGTCAGTGGGTGGATAGTAAACACAAGGGGACCTGGTTAGGTATGGAGGGTGGGAGGAGTCTTGTTGAACTGGACTTAGCAGGCCAAAAAGGAGGCCTAGCAGCAGGTGCTCTTAGAGGAGCTGACTGAAGGTTGGCCTAGGAAGGGGGCCCTCCCCAGCTCCTGCCTCATTCTATGTAGAAGGTAGCATGACTGCCGCTGTTCAGTGCTGGGACTCCTGGCCAAGTGGCCACCATCCTTGCTGGACTGATAGTCCAGGTCTTGGAAATTTTTATTTATCTTTATTGCAAACGTTTCCCTAGGGATTACCTATTCCTAACATTTTTGGAGACAGAGTTGCTCTGTAGTTATGAGTGCAAACTTTGGAGTCAGACCTCATCTCCGACACCTTTCTTATTATAGTAACTTTGGGCAGAGCACTGAATAATGCCTTCTTCCAGGAGTGGTTAACTACTATTAAATATTAGAGTTGTTCTGACATACTCCACCTTGGTCTCCTGAGGCCAGCCCAATGTGGCTCTGTAATATGGCTGATATATAATATAGGTATATAGTACGAATTTACCTAGACTTGGTGGATCCGTGAGCATTTAGCAGCCTCGGTAGCCAATAGCACAGCTCTGCTTCTTTCCATAGAAGCAGAACCTCTGAGGCTTTCTGTGGTCCCTTTATCTTAGAAAAGAATTCTGGAGCCTTTTTACTATACACTGTGCTCCCAACTGTAAGGAATGTACCCTAAATTTATTGCAATAGTGATATGCTTCAAGCCCATTGGAACTCCCTATGCACGCACGTGTGTGTGTGTGTGTGTGTGTGTGTGTGTGTGTGTGTTTACAACAACTTTTTATAGTCAGAAAACAAGAGAAAATGATAAATCAATGAATTTTCAAAGGACCTTGGTGGGGCCAGCAGGTAGACGGGTTACATCAAAGCAGAGAGATCTCTGCTATAGGTCTGAGATGCAATCTGACAGTGTTCTTAGCTTTTGAGAACACTTTAAAATATTTACTTTTAAAAAAAAATACTTATTTTGCCAGGCAGTGGTGGCACACGCTTTTAATCCCAGCACTCGGGAGGCAGAGCCAGGCAGATCTCTGTGAGTTCGAGGCCAGCCTGGTCTACAGATTGAGATCGAGGACAGGCTCCAAAGCTACACAGAGAAACTCTGTAACAAAAACAAAAAACATTATTTTATGCATGTGTGTCTGTTTGTGTGTATGTATGTTTGTGAATGCAGATTCTTTCGAAGGTCAGAAGAAGGTGTTAGAGCTCCTGGAACTGGAGTTGCAGGTGGTTGTGGGTTGTAAAGTAGGTGCTGGGATCTGGACTCAGGTCCTTTGAAAGAACAGGAAGCTCTCCTTAGTTGCCCAGCCATTGGCTCTGAGGATTGAACTCTGGTTCTTAGGTTTGGGTGGCAAATGCCTTTACTTTCTGAGCTGTCTCAGTGACCCTGGAACACTCTTTTTGATGGTATAATTACTGGAACGGTTCCCTCCCTCCCACCCTGGGTACTTAACAAGAAGTGTTAGCCGGGGCTTATCTGCTCTTTCTTGCCCATCAAATTATTTTAAAGCTGTCAACTACATTAATCTACTGTCAATCTTATTAATGGATGGGTCCTCCATAGCCTTTTCACCTTCTGAAGTATGTCTGAGAGCTCTCGGCAGTTTGAGAAGGAGTGTGAGTGTGTCGGGGTGGGGGGGGTGCAATTAGGGGAAGATGGAGAGGAGAAATGCTATGATTTTTATAGTAACTCATACAGAACAGTCCACACGAAGGTCAGAAGGGCTGGAGAGATGGCTCAGCAGTTCAGAGCACTGGCTGATCTTCAGAGGACCTAGCTTTAGTTCCCAGCCCCCAAACAGCCGCTCAAAAGCATCTGTAATTTTAGTTCCAGGGGATCTGACCCCCCTCTTCTGGCCTCCATGGTCTCCTTGCATGCACATGGTACACAGACATACATGTGGCAAACTTTCATATAGATAAATCAATAAATCTTTTTTTTAAATATTTTTTAAGATTGATTTATTTATTATGTATACAGAAGAGGGTGCCAGATCTCTTTATAAATGGTTGTGAGCCACCATGTGGGTGCTGGGAATTGAACTCATGACCTCTGGAAGAGCCATCTCTCCAGCCCTAAATCAATAAATCTTAAAAAGACAAAGGATGGTTAGCTGGGCAGTGGTGGTGAATGCCTTTAATTCCAGCATTGGAGAGGCAGAGGCAGGTGGATCTCTGAGTTTGAAATCAGCCTGGGCTACAGAGTGAGTTCCAGGACAGCCAGAGCTACACTGAGAAACCCTGTCTCAAAATACTTCAGAGGATAGAAGGGTAGAAATGGAGCCAGGATCCTTGAAGTTCATGGGGAGTACAAATTGTCTCTCAACTTCTCTACTTTCAGAAAGCTGCAGAGGGACATCATTGTTACCCAGTGGGTGTCTCAGTGAGCATTAACACTCCGAGCATGTCTCAACCCTGACTTCACTTCCAGAATTAATAGCGCAAGAGGGCTGACATCAGTATTGAGTCATTGAATTGGGGTCTCTTTGAGATACCAAGTTTTACACAAGACAGCCTCCAAAGGGACCTGGGAGGAGGTTACTAGCTATGGTGCTGATTCTTAGTGATGTGGCAGTTAAGGCAGAATTGAGGGATTTGGAGGAGAGTATTTGTTCATTGTCAGGCTTCTCCAGGGAAACAGAAGAAATGAACACACTGAACAGACACAGACACAGACACACACACACACACACACACACACACACACACACACACACACAGAAGCAAAGGAACTAAGTAACTATGCAAGACTTTCAAACATCTTCAGACACTAACAAACATAACCATGCTTGTCAGTTGGTCCTGATGTTGCTGGGAAAACATGGGCTCAGGGATTAAATTCCCAGCTCAAGCACTAGTAAGACCCAGGAGACACTATGTGCCCCTTGGAGAGGGAGTGTCCTGTGTTGCCTAGGGCAGAGATTGCTAACAGCTGGATAGAGAACCCCTGCAACTGGCCAGACTGGTTGCCTTGCTGTCCACTGTTAAAGCAAGAACAGTTATTGGGACAGAATGAGATCTGGAAGTTGGGGTGGGACGTAGAACCCCTACATTCTAATGCATTCTTTACCAGTGGCAAAAGTCCCTGTTTTCACCCTCAGTGGACTTGACTCCTTTGCTCAAGCTGAAGTGACCTCTCTACTCTCAACCCAGCAGGGTTGTACATCTTAGAGATTAACCCTGTGTTGCTCAAAGAAATTGTCTCGTTCTCCACCAAGGGGGTTACTGACCATGCTCACTCTCCTCAGGGAGTGAGGAGAGCCCTTTTTGTGGCTCATCACGTCACTAGACTCAAATCTCAGCAGGTCCCGAAACTGAGATACAAGGTGGTACTAATCTCTCCCTTTGGTGAGATGTAAACAATGCCTACCTACTCCTCTTCCTGTCACAGCAATAAACCAATATGAAATGCTGCCAAAGTTTGCTCTGGGGAACTAGTTAGTTTATTTATTTAATTTTTGCTTTTCCAAGACAGGGTTTCTCTGTGTAGCCCTGGCTGTCCTGGATCTTGTTCTGTAGGCCAAGCTGGCCTCGAACTCACAGAGATCCACCTGGCTCTGCCTCCGGAGTGCTGTGATTAAAGGTGTGCACCACCACTGCCCGGCTAATTAGTTTATTAAGCTTATTAACAGAGAGCAGTGGGTGAGGGGACAGACAGAAGCCTGAGAGACCCCACCGCAGTCACAACAAAAGAAGGTCTACACCCAGCATGCACGAGGACTCCCCCATGGCTGTGTGGGTAGCATCCCCTCACCTCATCTTCCTCACCTCTAGCCTCTAGCCCAGCGGTTACCAATCTTCCTCACACTGTGATCCCCAACCATAAAAATTATCCTCGTTGGTCCTTAATAGCTGTAAGCTTGCTGCTGCTATGAATCATAACGTAAATATCTGTGTTTTCTGATGGTCTTAGGCAACCCCTATGCAAAAAGGGTCATTGGACTCCCAAAGGGGTTGAGACCCACAGTTTGAGAATCATTCATCGTTCTAGATCCTTCCCAGAGAACTAGAGGGTATGTACAATGAGGAAAGAATTGCATACAGCTGGTTGGGAGAGGCAGCTGGATACTCAGGTGAGGGTCCCATGACACCCCTCCCCCCACCCCCCTGTCCCTGACTGCCAAGAAAGAAAGTCAATAGTCAGCCAGACTAACTGATGGTCTCTGGTGAGCAGGCTGAGTCACACTCCTGATCATGGAGGCAGTTTGGCTCAGAGGAAAGTCCCATACCACCCAAGATTTATCCCATGACTAGGTGTGATCCACTACATTCCAAAGAGCTACTGAGTTCTGTAATTTACATAGGCAGAAACTCTGAGAACATGTGTGGGAGCAGGCTCCCAGGGTGTGGAGTGATGGGGTGACGGAGGGAGGAAGATAAAGTTGGATCAGGCTGGGCTTGCGTTGAGTAAGTGAAAGGTCTTCCTTTCATGCTGTGGGGTAGAGCTGGAAGGGGCTCCGGTGGTGCCCTTGTTTGGCTGAAATGTGAGCTGAAAGAAGGTTCACCCCAGTGCATGGGAAATGACAGACAGATGTTGACTTAGTGTGGAGGAAGAAAATCGGAGGCTTAGGGAGATCTGGGAGTAAGAGCAGGCTTGGACCGGTTCACCCACACTGGGACTGTCTAGAAAGACAGATCTTTTACAAAGACTGTGAGAAAGGGAGTCCCACGTCCTTAAAGAGGACTGTGATGGCCCTCATCTGAGCATCAGGCGTCACACTAGGAGCTGTCGTCTGTGACCTTCAAAACTTGAAGGTGGTGGGAGTTATTGGCTCCTGGGCTGGCAGAGGCCAGGTGGCTGCCAGTACCACCATGAAGCCCAGATTGTCAACACAGACACAGAGTGGGCTAGGAGATGTTGAGTTCATTTCAGTTTAGAAAGCCATGTCATATTTTGCTAGAAAGGTCCAGAAAGCAACCGAATATCCCAGGGGCTCAGAGAAGAGGCCAGACAAAAATGTTAAGAGAACACACTCTTGAGAATATCTGGTGTAGACTCATCTGTGTGAAAACAGACACCAACTTGGCCTTTGGTGACTGAGTTCATTGGAGAAAAGAAGACGAGGAAACCTGAGGCCTAGGTCAGAGCCCCAGGCGCTGAATTTGGTGAGTGGACAGAGGAAGACAATCCAGAGTCAGGGCAGAGAGGGACAGCCTGTATCGACAGTGATTTTCGGTCTCTAGAGAGCTCAGAGAGTCACCCGGGAGTTCGTTAGAATGTAGATTCGGGGGTGGTGGGCTGTGGTGCTTGAGCCCATGCATATGCATATCGAGGCCAGAGGGCGATGGTGAGTATCTTCCTCTCTTTTTTGAGGCAGGGTCTCTCCCTGAACCTGGAGCTCACTTGCTTCAGCTGGACTGGCTGGCCCATGAGCCTCCAGGATGCTCCTCTCTCTGTGTTTCTTAGCACCAGGGTTACAGACGTCCATCTCCATGTTCAGTTTTCATGTGGGTGCTGGGGCTTAGAACTCAGGTCCTAATGCTTGCCCAGTAAGCACAAGCCGTGCCCCCTCACTCACCTCCCACCCCCCCACCCCCCCATCTCCCACCAGCCTATACAGGCTTTCTGTATAGCCCTGGTGACCTCAGACTCAAGGGCGATCCTTCTGTCTCTTCCTCCCAAGTGCTGAGATTTCAGGGCCATTATACACGGTTCTAGAATGCAGATCCTTCCAGCCCAGAGACTTTGGGTTCAGTAGGTCTGGACAGCGGTGGAGCTGCTGGTCTTGAGTCCACGCCCAGGGAACATGGAGAAAGGCCCTCTGAGAACAGGGCATCCAAGGGCACAGGATGTTTCTGGGGATGGCGATGCTCATAGGTGAAGGGAGCAGAGGGGGCAGGAGATGCCGAACATCCCGGAGCTCGAATGGATAATTAATGGAGGAAATCAATGCCAAAGGATAATAGTGGGGCAAAGAGGATGGAAGAGTCAGAGATGGCCGTGGTTAAAAAAAAAATGTTCAGAGGGCTACAGGGGGCCATCTTCAAAAACCAAAGGCCCTTTAGAGGAGATGTTTTCACATTGCTCTTTCCTCTTTCATTGGTTTTTAAAGAGCTCCTTAGTCTTTGGCGTGACTGTTTATCTTCCTGGCCCTCCCTCGAAGCCTAGCAGCTTTTGTCTCAAGCCATGTCCTCAGAGCCCCGTGACTTGTGTGTACAGATCCGTAGAGATGACTCGCTCCAGATGAATAAGCGGGAATGAATAGATCCGAGGCAACACCAGGCATTTCAGGGATAAAGGGGAAAATTCAAAGGCTGTTTGATCATCATTGCTAAAAACCATGTTGCTGCCCGCTTCCTGTTAGCCATGCTGTCTGCCGTTAGACGGCTCCCCTGGGATGCCACTCTCCGGCAGAGCAATCACAGGGAGGCACAAAGGCACGGCTTTCTCTCCTCTGCTCACCAAAGCCTGCTCCCTCATAGCTGCAGAACCCTGTGACAAACAAGAGACGCTTCAAAAACCACTTTGTGTCCTTATAGAGCAAAAACAGCCCTGAGAATAGCTGAGCGGCTAAATGTCTGTGTTCTGCACACTCTGCGTTCAAGACAATAGAAACCTCTGGCGGGCTTGGAAGAGCCGGTACTGTGCATGCAAAGCCGAGCGAAATACTGCTGAGGGTCTAGAGGGGTGGGGGACCCTTCGTGACTCTTGTGACTGAATTAGATGCTGCGGCTGGGAAAACTTAAGCTGCCTTGGAGAGGGGGCCTAAACTCAAGACCACAAGACACTCGTTTCTTTCTCCGTGAGCTGAGCGTTCCCCTTGGACAGGTATCTGGAGACTGCCTGACCTGACCCTGCCCAAAGAGAAGGAATTCAAAGCGGCCTGGGCCCCCAGCGTGGCGGGACCCTGGAACCCAGTATTGTCAGTTACAGAAGTGATGTTAGGGTTCTTTTGTGAGGAACAGCAGTGTGTGTCACTTGGCTTTCTGTCCTGTCATGAAATATCCGAGGTAATTAACTTAGAAGGAGGAAAAGTGTATTTTGGTTCACAGTTTTTGGAGTTGGAACTCCATGACCCGATGGAGCTATTGCTTAGGCCACTGGAGGTTATTGTAAGGATCTGGCTTCTCCCCTCATGACCAAGCAGCCAGAGAAGGAGAGGAAGAAACTAGGACCATCCAGCTCACTTCAGGGGCATAACCCCAGTGACTTAAGGGCCTCACACAAGACCATTCTTGTCTTTCCTTATTTTTATTATGTCTGCGTGTCTGTACGCCACATGTATATGGGTACCCTTGGAGGCCAGAAGAGGGTTTTGGATATATACTAGAAATGGAGTTAGAGGTGATTGTGAGTGGCCCTGTGTGGGTGCTGGGGACCAAACTTGGGTTGTTTGGAAGAGCAGTAAGCAGTCTTAACTACTGAGCCATCTCACCAGCCCCAAGATCTCTTCTTAAAGGTTCATAGTATCTCTAAGTAGTATTACTCTGAAGAACAGGCCTTCAACAAGCGGGCTGTCGAGGGGCATTCAACATCCAAACAATAGCCTGGAAGGACAGAGTGAAGGACAGAAGTTACAGAGAAGAGAAAGCTTGTAGACCCCCAATGAGAGCAAGCCAGGGAGGGGAAGAACATGGTATCTCTGTATTCTCCAGTGGGTTGACCTCTTAGCCCAGGGTTTAAAAAATTCTTTTAATTTTGTGTGTATGGATGTTTTGCCTGCATGTATGTCTGTGTGTGTACCACATGTGTGCTGTGCCCACTCAGGCCAGAAGGTGGCTTTGGATCTCCTGGGACTGGAAATTACAGGAGATTATGAACCACCATGTGGGTGCTGGGGCTTGAACCCAGGGCCTCTAGAGTGTAGCGAGGATTCTTAACCTCGGAACTGTCTCTCCAGCCCCTCACCCCAGGGATTTTATCACGGGACCACCTCCTGCAGTGGTGCTAGAAGCTGGAATTATCAGAAGGTCTGATAGAGGCAAGAAGGGCCGTCAGCTCTGACCTTCACACACACTGGCTGCCTCCATAGACAGGGCTGTGGCTGCTTTGCATATCTACCCGGAACCTGCTGTGGCCAGTGTTGCTTGCCCGAGGTTCTTAAGAGAACAGCAGTGACGTGAATGGCAGGACCTCACTAAGCTCAAACCACTTTCTGTTCCAGTTCTTGTTTCAAGACTATCCAGCCATGCTTCCCGGGAGCTCGGGTCGTAGCATAAATCCCCCCCCCCAGTGGCACCACGGCAGCAATTAAAACTGTCCTGGGTTAGAATTCTCCCTCAGCTGTTCCCAAAAGACAACTTAGATTCTTGCCTCCAGAATCCTTAGGTCTCAATACAATAAGGTAAAAATCGATCCTAACATCCCAACTGGGGCATTTTATAGTTAGATTAAAAACATTTACAACAGTATAGACTGCAGCACTAATTCCCTTTTTATGTTTTGAAAAGCTCTAGCTACAGTTTCACATTTTGGGGGCTGGAGAGATGGCTCGACGCTTTTGCAGAGGATATATGATGTTTCACAACCACCCGTGACTCCAGGGGACCCCGGGGGGACCCGATGCCCCTCTTCTAGCCCCGGCCAGCACTGCAGGCATGTGAATCACACATGCACACAAAGGCACTCGTGCACATAAATTTTTTAAAAAGAGCTACTGGATTGGGGGCATAGCTCAATGGTAGAGCTCTTGCCTAGCATGTGCAAAGTTCTAGGTTTGAGCCCCACACCCACCATGAACAACAAATAAACACAAAGTATTACCTGATTTAGGCTGGGTGTAGCAGCACAGACCTGTAATCTCAACACTCAGGAGGCTGAAGCAGAAGAATCATGAGTTCAAGGCCAGCCTCATCTACCTAGCACTACCCTGCCTTAAAACACAAAATCCAAAATTGTACCTAGTTATAATATATATGATATTTAAGTATATGTACATTTAATTATGAGATAATTAAATCAGGGTAATTAACTTATCATTACTTCATGTACTTAAATTTGGTGTGCATATGGTTAGAACATTTACTATCTTTTTTTTTTTTGGGATTGTTTGAGACAGGGTTTCTCTGTGTTGCCTTGACTGTCCTGGAACTTACTCTGTAGACCAGGCTGGCCTCGATCCGCCTCCCTCTGCCTCCGGGGAGTGTTGGGATTAAAGGCAGCGGCCGCCACCGCCACCGCCTTGCCGCCGCTGCCGCCGCCGCCCGGTTTGCTATCCTACTCTTAACAATTTTCAAATATACTGTACGTCCTTATTTAGTCTTTTGTCTTACGTGTTTGGCTATTTTGTTTGCTCATATGTCTCTGCACCCCATGCATGGAGTGTCCATGGAAGCCAGACGAGAGTGTTGGATCCTCTGGAACTGGAGTTATGGACCACTGTGAGCCCCCTTGTGGGTGCTGGGAATCCAACCCAGGTCCTTTGGAAGAGCAGCCCTAACCCCTAACCTTTAACCACTGAGCCACAAACTAAGTACATCCTAAATGATGGACACCGGGGTGTTCAATAAATCCCCTTGAACTTGCCCTAACCGACTGACACTCTGCTCTTTGCTCTGCTCCCCAAGCCCCAGCCCTGGAAACCAGTTTTCTGTGCTTTGCTCCTGAATTTATTCAGACTGATTCAGATCCCGCATCTTCGTGACAGTGTGTAGTGTCTGTATTTACGGTCCTGGCCGACTTCACTTGGTGTACTCTCCTTTAGGTTCCTCCGTGTTGGCACAAATGACAAGATGATGCCCTTCTCTTTCTTCTTAAGGCTGGAGAAAATTTTCCTCTATGTGTGTACATTTCTTTTCCTTCACCTGTTCCTCAGCCAGTGGACACACTGGTATGTGGGTGGCTAGTCACGTCTCCTGGCCGTTGTCAACTGTGCTTATTACTTGGTCATAAGGCCATTCTGCTTTTTTTTTTTTTTTTTTTTTTTTTGCTTTTTATTGCTTTTTATTTTGTGTCTTTTACATCATGCATCTCGCTCCCATTTATTTTCTGTCCCTTCATATCCACCCTCTGCCCTTGCAACCTACCCCCGCAAAATAAAATAAAGTAAAATATAAGAGAAAAAAAATCTCATCATGGAAGCTGCAGTGTGACCCAGTGAGTCACACAGTAAACCCTTCGTCCACATATCTTTATGTTCAGGTGGTCATTGCAAAGACTCATTGGTCTGGTTCGAGGCCTCTGGTTTCTACCACACTATTGATGCTGGGTCCTCACTGGGGACTCCTTTTGGATATCCTGTTGTTGTTCTGTGTCATGGAGATCCTGCAGCTTTGGGTCTGCAGGACCGGCCCCTTCACATGCTCCAGCAAATCACAGATGGGGTGGATGTTGGGGTAGGCCAACACATAACCCTGGTTCTGGGCCTGGATAGTTGGCAGGATTGGTCAGCTCACCAGTTCTCCCTGTCTTCGCCACCAGGGTGAGCTCTCCAGCGTTGCCCTGGCTAGTTCGCGCCTTGCTATGTGGAAGCCTCTTAAACCTAACATAACCTTATTTGTCTATTTGTATCACCTTAGGCAATTTGGGCCATACCCCAAACTTAAGTTCCCAGGCCAATCAATGCCAAGGAACTTTCACCCTGTATTTTCTTCTACTAGTTTTAAATGTCCAGATCTTATATTTAAATCTTACTCCATTAGAATAAGTTTTTGTATATGGTGTGACATGTTTTCATTCATTCTCCTGCACGTGGATTTCAGTCTGTGCCTCATGAAGAGACCATCCTTCCCTGCTGCGTGAGCTCATTACTCCACTTTAGTTGTCTGTAGATGTGGATTTCTTCTGCACCTTCTGTTGTGTTACACTGGTCTATGTGTTCTTTGTATCTTTATGCCAGTGCTGTGCCGTTTGGATTACTATAGCTTCGTAGTGTATTTTAATATCAGGTAATGTAATGCCTCCAGTTTTTTTTATTTTTGCCCTAGGTTGTGCTATTTATTTGGAGTCTCGTGGTTCCCTATGAATTTCAGGATTGATTCTCTTTCTGTGAAAATTGTCATTGTCATTTTGGTAGGGGTTTGTAGGTCTGGGTAGTATGGGCATTTAAACAATATTCATTATTGCCACCAGTACAGGAAATCTTCCTATTTATTTGTGTCATCTTCAGTGTTGGTAATCAACATTTTCAGTCTTTGTCTGTCTCGATGGATAGGAAAGCTTTCAAACTAGACATAGTGCTTTGTTTTTCTTTGTTGACACACACCACATTAGCATGCATACATACACACACACATACATGGAGGCGTAGACAGGGACTACACGATTATATATTGAAACATGATCTTCTGCCCTTACCTATTTTAATATTTTCCCCATAAATTAATTCCTCCCTTCTTCCCGTCCCCTTTCCTCCCTCCATCCCTCCCTTCTTCCTTTCCTTTCTTTTTTCATTTTTGGTGATATATAGGGGTAGGAATCCAGAGCCTCGAACCTCCTAGGCCGTTGCTCTGCCACTGAGCCACACCCCAGGCTGTAGCATGCATTTTGTAAACACAATGGCATTCTTGGACCTCACCACAGGAAATTCAATACTGCTATAATGCTATTAAATAAAGGAGCCCATGTTCAAATGTCCTCATCTGTGCCAATCATACCCGTCATAACTTTTCTGTCAGTGTGGTCCAGTTCAAGTTCACCCATTGCATTGTTCATTTTGGATTTCACACCCCTGCCCTCCTTCAGTTCTCTCTCCCTCCTCCCTTCCCTTCTCCTCTTCCCCTCCCCCCTCTTCCCTTCCCCTTCCTCCCTTCCCTTCTCCTCTTTCCCCCTCTCCCCTCTCCCTCCTCACCTCCCTCCCTCTCTTGCTTCCCCCTCCCTCTAGAACATTGACACTCTGAGAATGTAGGTCAGTTTGGTAAAATGTTCAACTTGGGTTAGTTTGTTTCCTTGTGGTTTGCTTGCATAATGCTTTTTCTTTTTAATCTTATTTGTCTTGTGAAGTCATTTCAAACTTAACAAGAGTTTTCAGGGTTATCTAGCATTTTATTACTTTAAGTTTGAAGTTACTCTTAACCAGATTCACCAGCTTTTGACACTTCGCCTAAATTCACAATTCATTTCCATTCATAGTCTTTCTCTCTCCCCAACAGAATTTGAGCTTTTATGTTTTCAACAGTTGAGAGAATGTGTGTCACCCCTAAGTAACAACTTTGGAGCCCATGCTGTGGGCCAGGAAGTGACCACCCGAGGGTCAGCATGTGCAGACAGGAAGCCAGTGTGGACAGGAAGTGGCCTGTGGGGAGCTCACGGTTTGGACCACCTAGATTTAGGAAGAGGGAAGGGCAGTAGCACTCATCCCTTATCATGCTTAAGAACTGGGACTAAATTCCATGAGCAAAGGACCAGCCAGGGGTGATTCATGCTGTGACCCCAGCCCTTGAGAGGTGGAGGCAGGAGGATTAGGCTTTGAAGGCCATCCTCTGGTGAAGAGTGACTTTGAGGCCGGTCTGTACTAGGTCAGACCTGGGGGAGTGGAAGAATGAAAACAAAACAAAATGCCAAGGAATCAAAACAAAGGAGAAAACGAGGTTTTTATGCAAAGGGGATATCTTTGCCTCTTATTTTAAAAAAAAATTTAACTCTAGGGTGGTTCTGAAGAGGAAGGGTAAGATGAGCCACAGACGTAGAAATCTCGGCCTGCCAGCTGGTGAAAACGGGAAAAGCGAGATCCAGGGGGACATTTTTGATTTCCTACTGTGTGTGACCAGTGTGCATATTTGCATGTTTGGTATCACAACCCCCCAAGCAATACAAGTGGGTTACTTGGCCAGGAACAGTCATAGTAAGTTTATGAAGCTGCTAAGATGAAGAACCACTCTGAAATCCAGTGGGGTTAAGAAGCAGTAGGATTAGTTTCTAGAAGCTTCCTTATCAGGCTCCAATCGCCAGTTGGACATGGTGGATGAAGGCTACAGGAAAGTAGCAGCCTGTGTTTCCACCTTGGGCTCCTGGCTGGGTTGTGGCAGTGTTAACCGGGGCTGTGGTACCTAGAGAAGGGAAAAAGATCTGGCCAGGTCGAGAGAAGGATTTTGTTCATGATCTCCACAAAAACTGATTTGAACAACTGGATTTGTGCAAAACAGGACCAGATACTTAGTGGGTAGTGTGGCCCAAGAGCTCGGAGGAAGGGTCCAGAAAAGACATGTTTGACTGCTGGCATCATGGCTATGTTTACCCAGCCAGGGCAAAATGAGGGGGTGGCTCAGTGGAAGTGGGAGGCTGGGCATGGTGACACACACCTGTAGCTCCAGCGCCTGGGAGGCTGAGGCAGGAGGATTGACCCTGAGGACACCCTTGGCTGCAGGGTAGCGAAGACCTTTCTCGGGTCTGGGATTTGCCATGTAGCACAGGCAGGCCTCAGACTCACAGAGATCCTCCAGCCTCTGCCTTCCAACTGCGAGGATTATATATGCATGTCCCACCATACCCAGCATATGGACGCTTTTATTCCTTGGCGCCACAATGGCCCAGTTTTCAACTCAGCTCCCATCCCCTTTCTCTTAAATTTTAAAAACTACTGATGTTATGTTGGGGGTGGGAGGGTGTTTTGCTTGCATGCAAATCTGCATACTACACATGTGCCTGGTGCTCACAGAAGCCAGAATAGGACACTGGGTCCCTTGGAGTTACAGATGGTTGCGAGCCACCACGTGGGTGCTGGGAAATCGAACCCGAGTCCTCTGCAAGAACAGTCAGTGCTCTTAACTACTGAGCTATCTTATTTCGCCTCCCATCCCCCTTGATTTTTTTTCTCTTGATTTTTCTCCCAAGTTCCTCACACACACAGCATTTGTACTTGTGACAGATATTAATGAAGGCCTGGGCAATTTTATATCCTTAGCGACATAAATAACTTGAAGTCCAAAAATAGATGCTGCTATTTTAAACAGCCGTCCCTGGGACTCTTTGCCCAGGCTGCCGCCCCTCCGCCAATGTCATTTGAGCCTCATCTCACTTACCTCCAGAATCCATATTCTTTTCTGTTGTTGTTGTTTTCGAGACAGAGTTTCTCTGTGTAGCTTTGAAGTCTGTCCTGGAACTCACTCTGTAGACCAGGCTGTTTTCTCACAAGTTGCTCACTCACACAGCACCGCCTGGCTCTGCTTCCCGAGTGCTGGGATTAACGGCGTGCGCCACCACCGCTCAGCTCAGAATCCATATTCTTAGACCCTTTCTAGTGCGATCTTTTTAGCCTTCTCTGTTTCATGGTTTGTTCTAAGCCATGGTCTGTCCATCCATACTGAGTGTCATACCAAGGTAGTTCCCTAAACAGACATCTTTGCCTCCCTCAGAGGAAACCCTGGCACTGGCTGTCATACCATGTATTTTTTATCTAGTACTCATAGATAACTGTAAATGTGGGAAGGATGGTATTTAAAAGAGACCATGTCTGCTACCCTCTATTTTTCTGGTGAAACAGGAGGTTTGTTCCTCTGTGGAGCTGGTCATGGGTCTAGTGATGACGTCACAGCTGGGGTCAGAGAGCCAGTCAACAGAAATAAACAGAAAGATTTCCAAAACTTCACAAAAAATGCTCATATATAACACTAGGACTGATTCTCTCTACAAAGCACTACAAACTTTGGAACTTTTGCTCTGAGATGGAGGATTTTGTTTACTGACACAATGGTCATTACATCATGATAATTGACCCAGAAGTCATTATGGATGACATTGAGGAGCTGTGATTAGGCAATGCAAATAGCCTGTGGTAGTGGATAAGTGAGTGCCCTGTGGATTCCCCCTTCTCCAGCCACCAGACAGCACAGGAGACATGCCATGGATGCTTCTAACAGGATGCTGGAGTGTAAAGCGTTACATTCATTACCCATAGGCCCCCTAACAAAGATCCCACGTGGTGGCTTTAACACTGTGTTTATTATCTTACATTTCAGAAGTTAGGATTCAGAATGTTGTGGTTTGGGTCTCTGGTAGCGCATCTACAGATGGAACTGTGCGAGCGGTACCAGCAGCTTGTTCCTCTCCACAAGGTCTCTTCCATGATGCTTGCCCAAAAGAGCTCAAATCTTTCTGGTTTTTATAAGACATTCTAGATTTTGTATATATGTGAGTGCACTGTACACACTGTTGTGTGTGTGTGGTTTCTGTGTGTGTTTGTGTGATAGTAATCACGAAGACAACCTTGGTTACAGTGTAGTATGGCTACTATTCCTTCAGTTCTTGGAGATAGAACTCAAGGCAGCATTGGCAAGATGCCTGTACCTGCTGAGCTATCATAAGCAGCTCTGATGGTGGTTTTCGTGAAACTGGTGTGTACAAAAGAACAGTCAACCTGAAAGACCTTCTACATCCTAAGTCATTCTGGGATGGCACGACCAGTCACTTGTGATCTAAGTTCAGTACACAATGTAGAGTCTACACCATAGCCTGTTACAGTGTCATGAGGCGACTACTCTAGGGTAGAAAAGGCAGCATGCAGTGGTCCCTGAGGGCTATAAGAAGTCAGAGCGGGGTTGAGCCACACTTAATCCAGCACTCTGAGCAGAGCATCTCTGTGAGTTTTAGGCCAGCCTGGTCTACAAAGCAAGTTCTAGGACAGCCAGGACTGTTACACAGGGAAAGCCTGTCTCAGTAAACCAAAAAAGAAAGACAAAAAAATAAAAAATAATACTTCGGTAGCTAGACTTTTTTTTTTTATTTTCAGTAATGTATGCCATGGTGCATGTGCGTGTGCATGCGCCCATGCTGCATACCTTAAAAGGCCAAGGAGAGTGTAATTGGGCAGACTAGTAGTTACCATACACCTAGACTTTATGGATTAGTATGTTAAAAACTGAGTGGTGAGTACCAGAGTAAGAATGTTGCTATCTACCAGCAACGTCATGTCATAAAAGCACATTTTGATATTAAAATCAAAAGAACACAATCTTAGAAGGAAAGACCTCCTCCTAAGGATAACCAGATAGGCTTCACTTTATTTAAAACCTATTAATAAAGGGATAGGGCAATGGCTCATTGGTTAAGAGCACTTGCTGCTCATGCAGAGGACCCCGATTCAGTTCCCAGAACCTACATAGCAGCTCGCAACCATCTGTAACTTCAGTTTCGGGGAAGCTGATGCCCTCTTCTGGTCTCCTCGGACACTGCACACATGTGGTACACCACCTACGTCCATGCATACAAATGATGATACACATAAAATAAAAATTTAAAAGAAAAGCCTACTAACTAACATACATTCTCATGTATCTGTGAGTGATGAATACTTCACACACTTAGCGGTGGTGGTGCACACCTTTAGTCCCAGCACTCAGGAAGCAGAGGTAGGTGGATCTCTGAGTTTCAGGCCTGCCTGGTCTACAAATGAGTTCCAGGACAGCCAGAACCACACAGAGAAACCCTGTCTTAAAAAAAAAAAAGAAAAGAAAACTGCATCCTATCTTGGACTTCATCCTAGTTGGTCCACAAACTGTCATTGGGAACTACTCAGTAGCTTTTGAGATGACTGAGAATCGTAATAAAAGTAAAACAAACAAATAAAGCCTTGAAGTGATTGACACATAGAGATAGCAATAAACATATGCCCCTGCCCTGGATGCACTAATTAAACATGAAATACAAATGATATATCACTGTTTCAGCATGTTTACCTGTAGTCTTAGTTTCTCTTCTGTTATTGTGAGAAAATACTGATAAAAGCAACTTAATGGTGAAAGGACTCATTTCAGCTCACACTTCAAGGTTCAGTCCATCTTGGCAGAGAAGTCAGGGCGTCCGGAGTGGGAAGCAGCTCACCACATTGTAGCCACAGTCAGGAAACGGGAGCAGTGAACGCTTGTGCCCTCTGCTCCGCCCTCTCCCTCCACTCACAGCAATCTAGGATCCCCAGCTCGAGGAATTGTCCTGCTCATCTTAAGATGAGTCTTTCCACAACCACAAATCCAATCAAGATAACCCTCCACAGGCATGTCCGGGAGCCCATTTTCCAGGTGATTCTAGATTCTGTCAAATTGACAACACGCATCATCATCATCCATATATAATATATAGGAACAACACACATGCACAATGGCTTTTAACAGAATTTCCATGTGTACTTTATATATCACGTGAAGTTGATGTATTTCTTGGTGTGTCATTTCTGTCAAGTGTTCTATTTCTGAGTGGTCACCTCATCACCTTAGGGATAAGCTTCTCTTAATATGATGTAACATGCATGTCTATAACATGATGTAATGCATGTCTATAACATGATGTAATTACGCACGTCTACGAGTGAACATTCCCCATAATAGATGAACTTTGGATAATTGTATTTTTGTTCCTCAAACTGGTGAATTTGTAGAAATACGGTCACATATGGTTCAGATGTAGCCATGAAAATGTGACCATATTTCTGGCTGGTGCCTTGGGTTGGGGGAGGGATGGGGATTATTTTGTTCTGAGAGTTACTTGGCTCCTTACATAGTCATGTTCCCACTATTGAGATTGAGAATTAATGTTAGTGATATTAATGAAAATGGAAATTTTCTCCAATAGAATCCTGCTGCAAGCCTTTATGAACTAGTTTAATATCTACATATTGTTTTTTCTTTTTGAAATTCTGGTTGGTAGAAATGATTGGTTTTTCACCCCATATAGAAGCTGCAGATGTTAACAAGCAACCCATCTTTTGATAGTGTGCCGTGGGAGTACTTTTGGAAGTTGTGCATTGAACTTTGATTTTCTAGCCACATTGGTTAAGAGAAACATTGAAGTGGCTGGAGAGATGCTCAGTGGTTATGAGTACTTGATGCTCTTGCAGAGGACTTAGTTCAGTTCCCAGTACCCATATCAGGTGGCTCACAACCACCTGTGACTCCAACTCCAGGGATCCCTGGCCTCCATGGGCATCTTCACACATGGGGCATATGCTCACACACACACACACACACACACACACACACACAAATATACCTATAAATAAAAATTAACTAAGTTTATATATATATATTTGTTTGTTAAAGACAAGGTCTTTTGTATTCCAGGCTGGCCTCAAACTTGCTAGGTAGCTGGGGCTAGCTTTGACTTTTTGATCTTCCTTCCTTTACTCCCAAGTGCTGGGAATACAGGCAAGAACCACCAGGTCCAGCTTCATTGATGTTCCTTAAGAACCTCTGTGTTGGAGCACTCAGTCCTAAATGGGATGTCTTCTTTAAACCTTACCCTCAGGGCTCAGGGAGCTATTTGGAAGAGGAGGAGGCAGAAAGATTGTAAGAACCAGAGCGGATGGATGACTCCCAGGAACTGGTCCCCTCTAAACACTGCAGGACTGATGCAAATATGAATTCACAGGGACTGTATAGTAGCATGCATAGGGTCTTCAGAGATTCAAGCCAGGTGGGGTTCCACCCCTAACCAAGAACCTATGTGCAAATGATACTCGCTTGCAAAGGAAAAATTAATTTTCTTCAATGGAGTCTCACGGGGGTATATTAACCTCACTTCAGGGCAGACCCCATGCCTGGCAACAGATGGCCAACACAAAATGAACCCAAGGGTGTCTTTGTAGACTTTGTCTCAAATTGCTTTGTTTGGGCATGTTTTATCTTATTGGTCTTGCCTGCCTGTATCTTTTGTTTTCTCTGTGTGTGTGCTCACGCTCGCATTGTGTGCATTTTTTGCTTTGTTTTTGTCATTTGCTTGTGTTTTAAAGAGAGAGAAAGGATGTGCAGTTGGGTGGGTGGGGTAGGATCTGGGAAGAGTTGGGGCAGGAAAAAAGTGTGATCAGAATATATTGTATGAAAAAAAATTTTTTTTTCAATTAAAAACAAAACCTCTGTGACATTTTGCCAGCTGGAAGGCCTTTTCCACAGAAGATGTTTGTAGGTGAAAGGTATCAGCAGTTGACTTTTTCAATCTGTGGATGACTTCCTGGGGTGAGGACAGGCTTAGAGCTGCACACAAACGTGACTCTGGAAGGCAGCCACCACCCTGCCTAATTTTACTGCTTCTCTCTGGTTATGGCTGTCACGACACTAAGTCCCTCAAACGGAGGGTGGTGTGGTGTGTTTGGTCTGATCATCTTTGCTACTCAATGATTTAATTTAGGATGAGTTTTCAGTGCCTTTGTTTGCTGTGTGTGTGTGGGGTGTGTGGTGGGGTCTTTGTATCAGACAGAACTCCCAGGACCAGGCTTAGAAAATGTCAGTGGCATTTTGGTATCTACTATTGGTCCTTGCTAATGGGAATTTTTTCTTTTTTCTTTCTTTCTTTCTTTCTTTCTTTCTTTCTTTCTTTCTTTCTTTCTTTCTTTCTTTCTTTCTTTCTCTCTCTCTCTCTCTCTCTCTCTCTCTCTCTCTCTCTCTCTCTTTCTTTCTTTCTTTTTTTACTTTTTTGAGGTGCTGGGAATGAAACTTAGGATCTTGCCCATGTTAGGCAAGCCCTCTACCACTGAGCTACATGTTCAGCTCCAGTATTAGGACTATTTGTCCAGCTCAGGTTAGCTGTCTCAATGCAGATAACAGGATTGAATTAGGCTAAGGTTCCTGGAAGGACGCTAGAACACAATTTATTAGTTCATAGCCATAAGGCGATGCTATGACATGGTGTTAATGACTTAACAAAATAGTGTCTTTTATTGTGTGTGTGTGTGTGTGTGTGTGTGTGTGTGTGTGTGTGTGTGTTGCAGTGCTGAGGATCAAACCCAGGCCCTCCTACTTCCCTTGGCAAAGTGTTTTACTAGCCGCGCCCCACCCCAATCTACAAATGGGTTTGTTTTTTTCTTTAAACAATAAAATGTGCTTTGGCTTGAAGCTGATGTTAACTTGGTGTTCTTGCCATAAATTATCTGCTCACCACCCCAAATGCTCCGCCAATTTTGGCAGACAAAAGCCAGCCACTTTTAAAAGGTAACATCAAAGCCAGGACTTTGAAAATGAGCCATTTAGCTGTGGACTGAGGGCTGCCCAGAGAGCCTGGGGACCAACCTTTCTCTCTTTTGGCTCTGACAGTCGGGGAGTGGGAAGAGTGACCTTGAGCCATAATCTAGAAATTGTCATGCATTGTTCTAATTATAAGCCACAACATTGCCCAGTCACTTATATATAGAAAAGATCTTCACCAGCGGTTTTCAGCATTTTTTTTTAAAAAAAAATTTGAGTATTGCAGATAGAAAAAGGGCTTGTCTCACTAAAACTCATGGACAGCTCCTGAATCTCCCTTTTTGAAGGTTGGTGAGGTCACCAATGGCATCTTTGCTGAGTGGCTTGTGGGTCTGGCAGCTGTCCTGGTGGGATGTGACTATGGGTGCCTCCTTCCCTAAAACTTGAGGCATTCTGATATTAATTTCTCATCCACTGGACTGACATCCAGGTTTCTCTTGAGGAGTCACCAGTTGGGAAGAATAAGTCACCAGCAGGGACTTCCTCCCTGAGGGAACATGTTTGATGAAACCTATAAATACTTTTCTTGGTGAAAGGAC
Source organism: Peromyscus leucopus (assembly GCF_004664715.2). Lineage (NCBI taxonomy): Eukaryota > Metazoa > Chordata > Mammalia > Rodentia > Cricetidae > Peromyscus > Peromyscus leucopus. The sequence goes on from NC_051070.1 coordinate 58,050,734, forward strand.
ACAGTTGCTTTTTTTTGCATGTATGTGTGGCTTAAAAATAATGTTTTAGGTTTTATTATGTGCATAAGTGTTTTATCTGCATGTGTGGATATGCATCATGGGCCTGCTCCCAGGGAGGTCAGAAGAGGGCATTGGATCTCCTGTAACTGGAAGTATGGATGGATGGCTGTGAGCTGACATGTGGGTGCTGGGAAATGAACCTAGGTCCTTTGCGAGAGGCATCCAGTTTTGTTTCCTATAGCTGTGCCGTATAGACCTTCCCGTTTCTCTAACTCAAACTGTCAACCCCTTATGAAGGACTTCTCCAGCCAGCCAGCCTTTCTTCAACTTTCTGCACTTGAACTCACTTCATACACCAGGCGACTTAGTCCGATCATCAGGTGCAGGCCACAGTTTGCCGTGCGGTCCTTAGCATTCTTCTTCATGCTAAGATGTCAGGCTTTGGACGGGGCTGCCTGAGTCTCACATCTGGCGCTACCACTTCCCAGGTTATGAGGTTTGAACAAGTTAGGTTAACCCCTCTGGGCTTCCGTGTTCCTCTTCTGGGAGGTAGGAATAATCACGATGCTGACCGTGCTGTGCTGTTCAAGTATTAAATGAGATGATTCATGACCAGCGCTCAGAGACGTGTCAGCACGGAACTACCACTCAGTTATTTCAGCGTATTAATGACGTCAGGCGAGGTGTGCTTGGTTGCCAGGAACAGAAGGCTCTTCGTGTGAATGCAAATGACTTGAAGGTTTTCTTGGTGATGACTCAAGCAATGGCATCCAGCCCCCAGGACAGCTGGGGCAGGTGGAAAATCTCAGAACTAAATGTCGGCCGCCTCTCAGGCTGCTTCCTCCAGCTCTCCTGGTGGTGCCCACTTCCCTCCGAGGGTTGGCTCTATTTTGCTTTCTGTAGACCAGCTTTTTTGGTGTACCACCCCTGTGTGTGTCTAGAAACACCCCCAAGTCCATGTAAAATATTAGTTGAGCAGTCCTTGTCATGTGACTGCTTCCCAGCATGCTGCGGCCACATTTCCAAGCCAGATGGGATGAGGTTGTGCAGTAGGTCGGCCTTCTCTTAGGACTGCTGGAACAGGCTGGTCACTGGCAGCTCTGGGGTAACCACATGGCAGGACCCCAATTATATATTAAAAGGATGATATATGTTAATAGAAGGGCATCTGGATGAATTTTGACAAATTGAACACATCTCTGTTCAGAGGGTAACCTAAAAACCCAAACCTGTAGCTGCGTGCCTGCTCCCCTCTGAACAATCGGATTAGCTTTTGCATGTTCTTATACCTCAGTTTTGGGAATTGTAGACTATGTCCTTATTTTGTGTCTGGATCCCTTTTCTTCTTTGGAAAGTAGATTTTTATTGTATGAGCATGAATGGTTGACCTGCATATGTGTTTGTGCACTGTGTGCTTGCCTAGTGCCTGTGGAGGTCAGGAGAGTGTGTGTGTGTTGGGGGGGGATGATGATTCCTCTGGAACTGGAGTTACGGAGTTACATAGGGATGCTTGTGACTCGCCACCGCCGCAGCGTGGGTACCAGGAGCTGAACCCAGGTCCTCTGCAAGAGCAGCCAGTGCTCGCACCTGCTGAGTCATCTCTCCAGCCCCAGGTCCTTTGCCTGAGCACTGTGTGAAGTACAGAGTTCACAGCAGCATCTGATGCAGAGCTGCACAGAGCTCACTCATATTCTGTGTGACTACGCCATGCTTTTAGCTGCTCCTCTGCTGCTGGCCATTTGCGTAAGTCTTCTATTTTGTTAAATCTTTTTTTTTTTTTTAAACAAGGAATCGGGGCTGGAGAGATGGCTCAGGGGTTCAGAGCACTGACTGCTCTTCCAGAGGCCCTGAGTTCAATTCCCAGCAATCACATGGTGGCTCACAACCACACAACCATCTGTAATGAGATCTGGTGCCCTCTTCTGGCCTGCAGGGATACATGCAGAGAGAACATTGTATACATACATACATACATACCAAGGAATCGTATATCCCAGGTTATAGCTGAGGAAGCCCTTCAACTGTAGATCCTCCTGCCTCCACCTCTCCATTTTGCGATTACAGTCCTGCACCACCACACAGTCTATATGCGCTAGACAAGCGCTCTGCCAGCTGAGCTGCCTCCCCAGCCCTGTAAGCCCCCTTTGTCTATTCTTTTTGTTGTTGTTGTTGTTTGCCAAGACAGGGTTTTTATTCTATGTAGCCCTGGCTGTCCTGGAACTCACTCTGTAGACCAGGCTGACCTTGAACTCAGAGATCCGCCTGCCTCTGCCTCCCGAGTGCTGGGATTAAAGGTGTGCGCCATTCTTTTATAGTGACACTGTGAACTTCTGTTGAACTTGGACTTGGTGTTGACTGTTTACCACCAGAAGCTTATGGAATATGTGTTGAATTCTCTTCATCCTGTGTCGTGAACTGATACTCTTCCTATGAGAACACTGTTTGACTTTCTCTGGGAGCCTCTTCTCTTCTTCAGGTGGCTGTCATGGTGTGAGGGTACAGCAGTGTCGTCAACACTGGGTAACTCTGATAGGTGCTCACCTGTTCAACTTGCCTCTGACCTTTGAACATAAGTTCTATTTATAGGTAGGTCTGGGGTGATCTGTTGCTTTGGCTCAGTTGAGTTGATCTAGAGGTGGACATATGATCCAAAAGGAAGCAATCACATTTGTCTTCTGGATCACTGTTGGGGACCAAAGGCATAATGGATTGATCCTCTTTTCCTTGACTGCTAATTTCCTATCCTAATCCCTTAGGACAGACAGGGATCTCTTTATGTGGTTATTAAATCACAGTGTAAACCTATTTCTGATTAAGTTCCATAATGTAAAGTAGAGACAATACGTGCTGTAAAAGCTCCATCCATGGTGGGACCAGTGAAGGCTAGCTTTGTTGTGTGTATTGTAACTTCAGCTCCTTTCTAGAAGAAAGACTACACTGTGATTATGATAAAGTTTTTTTGAGCCAGAAATTTTGGTAATGAGACAACAAGTCCATGGGAGAAATAAAGGGGACTTGATCCAGGGAAGGTATTATAATTTTAAAGATGATGGTGGAGACCCTGGGGATCAAGGTGTCTTAGTTAGGGTTTCTATGGCTGTGAAGGGACACCATGAACATGGCAACTCTTATAAGGAAAACATTTAATTGGGAACTTGCTTATAGTTTCAGAGGTTTGGTCCATTATTACCATGGTGGGGAGCATGGTGGCGTGCAGACAGACATGGTGCTGGAAGAGTAGCTGAGAGTGCTATATCTTGCAGGCAACAGGAAGTCGACTAAGACTCTGGGTGGTATCCTGAGCATAGGAAACCTCAAAACCCGCCCCCACAGTGACACACTTCCTCCAGTAAGGCCACACCCACTCCAACAAGGCCACACCTCCTAATAGTGCCACTCCCTATGAGATTATGAGGGCCAGTTACATTCAAACTACCACACAAGGCTTTAGGTCTTAGAGATTGACTGAATGTAGGTATAAAGAGAGACACTGACGATTATGCCCATTTTGTGGTTTCTGTCTTAGGAAAGAAAGATGGAGGTAAAGTCATTATAAACTAGGACATTCCGGGACATCAAGGAGGAAGGGATAGAGATGAATTCACTGTGGGAAATGGTAAATTTAATATCATGGTGACATAAACTAGATTGTTCTGGTCAAGAAAGTGGGGTTCAGAGTTAGGACAGCTTGGAGTCTGGGCTCTGCCCTGTATTCTGTGGCCCCAAGCACCTGCTTCCTGGAACTTCCCGAAGTTTCACTTCCCCTCCATAGGGTGGTATCTCCTAACCAGACTAAAAACAAAAACAAACAAACAAACAAAAAACCAGAGAGGCAGCAGGCATAGAAAGGGTGTAACCTACTGCCTGGCAATTAAGTATTCATAAAATATGCATTCACGGGATGTTGCGGCTGTGGAGGAATCTAGGGCGCCACCGCAGCGAGGTGTCCCGCAGCGAGGAAACTGTTGCTGGTGCCACTGATACTCAAGCAGCCGCTTAAAGCAGCACGAAAGGAGGTGTTAGGAAAAGCCAAAGTCACACGGCTGGTTTGGCACACCTTTTAGAAGGAGCGGGAGCTGGGGCAGGAGACTGACAGATTGACACCTGAGGATGAGAGGTGCTGGGAGCAGCCGCCAAGCCTAAGGTCCGATCAGTTTCAGGTGAATCTTTTTTTTTTTTATCTCCCTAAAGCTTAGGTACAGTTACAATCAAGTAAGTCAGAGTGAGAAACAGCAATGTGTTATGTATTCAAATCCACAGGATGACTAAGTCCTCCGGGCAGCTGGTATCTGCAAGTCAGCTCTTGCCAATATGGAGATGAACCAACCCCTGGAAATTCTTACCTTGTCTCCTATCCTGTCCCATTGCGCACTGGGCCCTTCCTGCCTGCTGCAGATACAGATCTCTGGAAGGAAGCCAGGTAGATGAACTGTTAAAGGAACATCCAAGTGGACCAAGCTTTCCCCATTTTCAGTTCTTCCGTTTATAAAGTTTGCTCCTGCTTCCCCGACTTTCCTCAACAAATGGGAAGAAGTTATATTTTGATATGTCAGCAGTGGTCGTGAGGTGAGGCTTTTGGATGTGTATGTTTGTTTCTAGTGAAAGGAAGAGGAGGAAGAGGCTGGTGTACGTGACAAAGAAAATAGTGTGATACAGGAATATCTTGGCACCTTGGATGGCGCTGGAGCCTTTCTTGGCTCTGTTGTCCTTAGCTCAAGAGGTTAGGGCCCTGGAAGCCCAATGGCCATCAGAAGTCACCTGCAGCCGGGTGGTGGTGGCGGCAGCGCACGCCTTTAATCCCAGCACTCGGGAGGCAGAGCCAGGCGGATACTGTGAGTTCGAGGCCAGCCTGGTCTACAGAGCGAGATCTAAGACAGGCACCAAAGCTACCCAGAGAAACCCTGTCTCAAAAAACCAGGAAAAAAAAAGTCACCTGCAAGCCAGAGGCATTCCAATTCTTGTCTCTCAAATTCAAAGAATAAAATTCATGGACCACAGAGGGTTAGGGTTGGTTTTTTTGGGGGATGGGTGGGTGGGGTGGGAGTAAGCATTATAGGAGGCTGAAGGGAGCGAAAAAAGGCTGAGCTCCAGGGCAGTGGGAGGGGTCCTGAAGATGGAGTGGGGTTCCATTTAGCTTCCCTGGGACTTAATGGGGCTTTAGTGGATGGAGGAAGAGCTGGTCAGTCCAGTTTTCATTACAGGTGTCAAGATCCTTGCAGTTTGGGTCACAGCCACAATATGGTTTCCAGGAAAGGGCATGCTTTTGGTGGGGAGAGAAACAGAGGCCCCCTTCCTGGCATCTTCAGCCTCAGGCCATGGTAAAACCAGAGACACTAGGCTTAGGCACTTGTGGCATCTTTGACCCCTGGCAAGGACTAAGTTATGGACATTGCCAAGGGCATTTCCAGCCTTTAGCGAAGAAAGGAGCTGGTCACTGCCCCCTACCCCCACAACTGCCTAGTCAGTTTCTGCCTCCTGTTTTCAACCATAAGAGAGAGGAGAGTAACATGTCCTCAGCAAGGAAAGGGAGAAGGACGGTGCATTGGCTAGGGTGTTTTTTTTTTTTTTTGTCAACTTGACACAAGCTAGAGTCTTCTGAGAAGAGGGAACCTCAGGTGTGGGTGTGGTGGACCACACCTTTAATTCCAGCAGAAGCAGGCAGTTCTCTGAGTCTACATAGTGAGTTCTAGAACAGTTATGGCTATGTTGAGAGAGAGCCTTTCTCAAAATGCTCTCCCCCCAGGTGGAGAGAGAGGGACGGGGCGGGATGGGGGGGAACCGGGGGGGACTGGGGGGGGGGGGAGGGAGGAAGAGAGGGAAGGAAGGGGGGAGAAAGGGAAGTGGGGGGGAGAGAAACTCCTCTGTCAGTCTGCCCTGGGGGGGGAGGCAGGCATTTTCTTGATTAAGGATTGATGTGATAGGGCCCAGCCCATTGTGGGCGGTGCCACCCTTGGGCAGGTGGTCTCTAGTTGTATTAAAAAGGGCAAACTGAGCCAGCCATGGGGGGGGCAAGGCAGTAAACAGCATTCCTCATGGCCTCTGCTTCAGTTTCTACCTTGCAGGATCCTGCCCTGCTTTTACGTTTCTGCTTTAGTTCCTCTCAGTGATAGGAAAAAAAGGATAATTGGGATGTGTAAGCTAATAAACCCTTTCTTTCCTGAGTTGCTTTTGCTCATGGTGTTTTTTATCACAGTGACAGAAAAGTAAAATAGGGCACATGGGAAAGAGCCGAGCCTGACTTGGAGACGCATGGAGAGACCAGGAGGATGAGGGAAGGATTCCAGAAAATAGGCTGCTGGAGTTTTTAAAAGTTGTTTTGGAAAAAAGAATGGTTAACTCAAACTGTCCAGCGTGGGAGTGGAATCCTGTTTTCTCGTCTTCCCTGCTCTGAGCAGTGTGCACGGGCTCTCCCAAGAAGGGCAGGTGGAAGGGTCAGCAGCTGGGAAACCATCTCTGGGGCGCAGTTCTTCTTAAAGGAACAGACCACCCAAGCACAGCAATGGCTATGAGCCAACCTGCCTGGGTGTGTCTGGGTTCCGCTGAGGAAGGCCTGGGGTAATAATAGCTTTGTTTCGGGGGGATTAAAATAAATATGTTGAAGAAGTCTGATTTTAGATTATACTGCAACTGTGAATTTCAAAAGACAGTTTTAAGCCGGGCAGTGGTGGCACATGCCCTTAATCTGAGCACTTGAGAGGCAGAGGCAGGTGGATCTCTGTGTGAGTTCCAGACCAGCCTGGTCTACAGAGTGAGTTCCAAGACAGACAGGGGTACCCAGAGAAATCCTGTCTTAACACTCCCCCACCCACCCACCCCCCAAAAAAACAAAGGGGAAAAAAGATTTAAAACTATTTTCTTCTTTTTTTTTTTTTTTTTTTTTTTTTTTTTTTTTTTTTTTCCGGTTTTTCAAGACAGGGTTTCTCTAGCTTTGGAGCCTGTCCTGGAACTCGCTTTGTAGACCAGGCTGATCTTGAACTCACAGAGATCCGCCTGGCTCTGCCTCCCGAGTGCTGGGATTAAAGGCGTGCCTCACCACTGCCGGCTAAAACTATTTTCTATATTAGTTCTGGTGACCCCGTGCTACTTTTAGGATTGCTACCTCCATCCTCCATCTCTTTCTTTTGGGTATTCGGAGGGGGGGTAATCTTGCCAATTCCCCAATTACAGGGGCTGGCTTTAAAGTAATTAAGACATTCTTTTTAGTCTTCAGTTCTCAATAGATTAACCTGCTGTTTTTGCAAAGCCCCGGGTTTTTGTTTATTTTTGTTTCCTAAGCATCAGCCCTGCCCTCTATTTGAAGCTAAATATTTAAAAGTGTTTCAGAACTGTGGGTCATAGCTAGAGCGGGCATGGGTTTATTTTTAGGCTGAGGAGTTACCCGGATTAGTGGGGCCCCTCCTCAAGCCCACATGCCTGGCCCTTCTAACAATCACCCGCACCCAGCCTGCGCTTAGGACCCGGGAGGGCAGAGCCCACCACCACCACCTCCGCCTCCACCTCCGGGTGCCTCCGGAAAGTCACGAACACCTCTGCATTCTTCTCTCCCAGGCAAACGCAGGTTCGGCCATTTCCGTCCCTGGTCTTCGGCAAGTTCCGCCGTTGCCGGTCGGAAATGGCCGCCGGCCGGCAGGGGGAGCGGAGGATCCGGCGCGGCCTGGGAGGCGCGCAGCCCGCAGCCGGAGCGGCTTGTGGGAAGCGGAGTTTTGTGCAGCAGACGGCGGTGGCTGGTCTCTGCCTGGAAGCTGGTAAGAGTCCGGGTGGCGTGGGAGCCTGAGGACCCGGGCAGGGCAGGAGGGGCTGGCGGGAAGGACCCGGCAGCCTGGGGCGCGCGGCCGTGGCGGGCAGGAGCGAGAGTGGCTGTGCCTGGAAGCTGTTGTGGCGGCGCAGCCGAGTAGGCCTGCCCCGCGCCGGGGGCCTCGCTCCGCTGGGGCCCGGCACGAGCGACCTGCGGGAGCATCTTCTGTGGAAGCGCAGCCCCCACCTCCCCGTGCTCATGCCCACATCTGGCCGGCTCTCCCGGCACAGCTGCGCGCTGCTGCCCATCGGGCTCTTCTCTCCAGGTGGCCACTTCCTGCCAGGGGTCCAGGTGCTGCTGTGCTCAGTGTCCGCCCGGGGCCTGGGTGTGCCGCAGCACAGGGCTGAGGGATGCAGGTCTGTGCGCCCCGAATGGGGTGACTGCTCTGCAGGCGACAGCCCCAGACCAGAGCCTTGGAGATGAGCCGGGCAGCACCGGGTGCTTTCCCTAGCCCCACAGCGAGCCAGCTGCTTAGCCCCTGTTGATACACCGATGGCCCTCAGCCCATTGAAACTCAGTGGGTGTCAGCTCCCCCCAGCCTGGATGGTTGCTCTTTAAATTCGCAAGGCCTTTGTCAGGTCCTGTTCTTTTGGGGGAGGAGGAAACGCAATGTGTGATTTAAGAGGTGGCAGTAGTGTCGCTTCTTTTCACTTTGTCTTGTTCTTTCAGTGTGGAGAGTCTGGCGTGTCAACGCTGGTCTCCCTGATCCCCCTCATCTCCCCGTCCGTCCGTCCGTCCATCCATCCAATGTTCCCACCACGGAGTTTCCTGACTATTGCTTAACAGTTAGTCTTCCCCTCTGGCCCAATGACGATAACTCTGTAGAATCTGGAGGGTGGTTCCCCCGGGGGAATTGATAACCTTGAGTGAAACCAGGCTTTCTCAACAGCTTACTCCAGGGGAGGACTTTGAAGTAATTTGTGATGGAAGGGAAGCCACTTTCTTCAACTCTTATTTGGTGTGCTAAACATACCCTTTCCTGTGAGAATTTCCTGCCCTTTGCCTGTGGGGAGCCTGAGGGTTGAAGTTAGCGAGTTGCTTTCTGGAGACCTCGAATTGTGGAGCTTCAGAATTGTGCAGGGGGTTTTTGTTTGGTTTGGTTGTTTGAGACAGGGTGACTCTGTAGCCCAGGCTGGCCCGGAGTTCTTGGTCGAGCCTGTTGCTTCAGCCTCTGTAGCGTTGGGATTGCAGGCTGGAGCCATGGCACTCAGACCTTGCATCTTCAGAATTCTGGAGACGAGTGTTTGGTCACCAGAGGTGAGGGGTAGGACTAACAGTTTGCGGTGTGTGTGTGTGTGTGTGTGTGTGTGTGTGTGTGTGTGTGTGTGTGTTCATTCTCTCACCCCTCATTTTTCTAGAAGAAAACCCATTATTAAATATTTGGTGTATGTTGGGATCTCTTAGTGACTTAGGTCTGAGAGTTTTTGCCTGTGAGTGAAAAGACTCAGTGACCAGATAGGAGAGAAAAATACGGGTTCGAGGAGAAAGGAAGGTCCAAACTCTGCTAGAAACTTTGAGAAGAAAGTGTGCTGGCTGGAAAAGGCTGTGGGGTGTGAAGGTGCTTGGCTAGGGTGTGGGGGTTCGCACCTATAATCCCAGCCCTGGGAAGGCAAGGACAAGAGGCTCACCGGGAATGAGTTCCAGACCAGCCTGGTATAGGTTGTGAACTCTTGCCTCGTGGTCAAGGAGAGTTAGTAGAGGGTGGTCCAGGAGTTAGGAGCGAAGCTGGTCCTGTCACCTGAGAAGTGACTAAGTTTGTTTTTTACCCATAGAACCCAGGGCTTCACACATGCCATAGTGGCAAGCAGTGTACCCTCGAGCTGCAGCCCTCCCTCTGGCGGTGACTCGGGGGAGGGGTTCAAGGTATTGTTGGAAGTAGAATCAGGGATTAGACCTAAGAGCGTCTCCCAGGATGTAGCCTTGGGGAGGGTGTAACTGTCTCTGTGTAGTGTAGTGAAGCAAGGGCTCAGAACCAAGGGCCTTTAATTAAACCTTCGAAAGTTACCCACTGATCTTTGCTGGAGAACTAAGTTGAGTTGAGAAAGTTTGGGGTAAGCTGTTTCTCTCCAGGCAGCTTGTGGTAGCACACATCTGAAGCAAGCTCTTGCTGGGTGGTCGGAGCATCAGGAGCCCACAGGTCATCCTTAGCTATATAAGGGAGTTTGGGGCCAACCTGGACTACCTGTGTCAAAAAACAAAAACAAAAAACAAGCAAACCAACATATATTTTACTTATTTTTGTTTACTGCTGGTATCTGTTTCCTTTGAAAATCTGTAGTAACAAGGTAGCTGACATGTAGGTTCCATGAAGTAGCAAATCGTGGGCAGATGAAATGGAGAACTTGAGGACAGAGGTCAGCTCACCTTTGAGCATTGTCCTCTCCCGCCTGAACCAGTCACATGCTCCTTTGATGCCTTTGCAGTCCTTCAGGAGTCTTGTAAGTAGGTGTAAGACAAGCAGGATCTGCCAGGCGGTGGTGGCGTACGCCTGTAATCCCAGCACTCGGGAGGCAGAGGCAGGTGGATCTCTGTGAGTTCGAGGTCAGACTGGTTTACAGAGTGAGATCCAGGACAGGCTCCAAAGCTACAGAGAAACCCTGTCTCGAAAAACCAAAGAGAGAGAGAGAGAGAGAGAGAGAAAGAGAGAGAGAGAGAGAGAGAGAGAGAGAGAGAGAGAGAGAGAGAGAGAGAGAGAAAAGCAGGATCTAAAAAACAAACACACAAACCTGTAACCTTGAAGTACAGAGGGACACAGAAACTCATTTAGTATGGTGTTCCTTTACATAGGCCATAATGTGTGGTGCAGAGTATTGCTTAGAGGCATCCACATGACCCATTAAAATCCCAGGGATGGAGCATAGAAAGGAGAATGGTAGACTCTATTGAAGAAGGAGACCAGCGCCTACATAATATAGAGCAGAATCGAATGTATCCAGTGATTAATACCTGCATGGATCCGTCGGCCAGTGAGCAAAGCTGTTTTTGCACTAATGCATGGAAGAGCAGGCGGTCTAGTCAGCTCCTGTGCCTGCCGTAAACTATCACCTCTGATTAGCTCGCTATGGCTTTTGTATGTTCTTCCGTTTGACTGGCCCAGTACCTTTGACTCCTGTGCCTGCCGTAAACTATCACCTCTGATTAGCTCGCTATGGCTTTTGTATGTTCTTCCGTTTGACTGGCCCAGTACCTTTGAGATTGGCCATGATGTTAATGATTAACACCCCCCTGGCGGTGGTTTTGTGGACGCTTTACCCTGTTATCTCCATTATCTCACATGTCATCATTTTCAGTGTTTTCAACCCCTTTTAAATATTTTCCTTTTCAACAGAAAAAGAAAATATCCCTATCCCAAGGGAGGAATATAAAATAGAAATAGGTTGGGAATATGCCCTCAGCATATGTAACAAGACAGTTAAAATATGTGAACTCATGGGGCTGGAGAAATGGTTCTGTGTTTAAGAGCACATTGTTCTGTAGAGGACCTGAAGTTTGATTCCAGCACCCACATCAGGCAGCTCACAACTGCCTGGATCTCCAGGTTCAGGGAGCCAACATCCCTCGACCTCCTTGGGCACATACGTAGGCGCGAAAACACACACACACACACACACACACACACACACAAATAAATAGTAAATGTTTAAAAATAAATTAAAAATTATAAGTACAATGTGATGGCGGATTATAGTAGTGTCTTTAATTGCTGTATAAGTTCTTTGCTGTCTTTGTGGGTTCCCCCCCCTTTTTTTTTCTTCCATAGAATTTATTCTTTAGGGGATGGAGAGATGGCTCAGTTGTTAAGAGTACTGGCTGCTCTTCCAGAGGATCCAGGTTCAGTTCCCATCATCCACATCACAACTCACAATTGTCTGTAACTCTAGTTCCAGGGCATCTGAGACCCTCACACAGATGTACATACAGGCAAAACACCAATGCACATACAATAAAAAAATAAGTAAAAATCATTAAAAGAAAAAAAAAAAAAGAATTTATTCTTAACCCAGGCTGGCCTTGAACTGAGAGATCCGCCTGTCTCTGCCTCCTGAGTGCTGGGGTTAAAGGCGTGCGCCATTGCCACCGTCACCGAAGCCGCCACCACCACTACCGCCACCAGCTTAAGGATTTATTCTCTAAAGCCACCGAGGGGCTGGAGAGGTGACTCGGCTAAGAGTACTTGTTGCTCTTGCAGAGGACCTGGGCTTGGTTCTCAGCACCCACATGCTGGCTCACAACCATCTGTAACTCCACTTTCAGGGGACCGGATGCCCTCTTCTGACCTCCACAGGCACCGGGCATGTATGTAGTGCACATACATACTTTCAGGCAAAACACTCAAACACATAAAAAAAAAAAAATCTAAAAGACCAGTTACTGATAGATTAGAGGTAAATGTTAACAGATTGCTGGGTGGGGGTGGGGTGAGGAGGGGACTGTGTAGCAGAGAAGACTGAGAACCTGGGAGACCTGACCGAAGCTGGACATGGTAAGTGGTAGGGTTCTTAAACTGGTCAGCAGTATTTACCGACCTGTCCTCCCACTGAAGCCTTACAGTACCCCAGCTTGTAGACTCAGTCCTGAAGGGATTCCCTTAGCTGTGGTTTTTGTCTCCTCCAAGTGTCCCCACTTTGGACTACGGAGTCGTAGAGGAATTCCACATGTGGGGAGACGGTCGCCATGGTTCCTTCTTCGCCTGGACACAGGCTGCACACTGGTGTTTGTTTGGATCAGATAAGGCTTGCCCAACTTAGAAACGTTTAGAAATAGGGAGATTACATGTTAAAAAAAATCACTGCTTTTGTCTTCTTGTGAGGAAAATATTGCAGGGTCTGTGCTACCTATTGATGACCCTGGTGTTGACAGACTGCATTTTGCTCTCCTTACTGGCCAGCTTCATTTGTCTGTCTGACTCTTGAGGCCTCAGCTGCCCTCCGAGTATTCCCACTTCCCCCAGCTGTTTCTTATTTGGCGGTTTTCAATCCCTCCGCCAGCCCTTGCGTCCTCTGCCCTCCATGGGCCGTGTTAATGACCTTCTTCAGCGTGGCTCTCAGCACAGATCACAGAACTCCGCACACAGTGCTGAGGACACAGCTGCTGCCTTTGCTTTTCAGCCTCCACTTTGTTGGGGACGGGCGGGTGGGGGCTGGGGGGAGCGGCGGAGCAAGACCAAATTCAAGGTGATGGGCTTTTCCTAAATAGTTGTATTTCCTTGCCGCACTGATCACAGTGGCTGGAATCCCAGCCCCGCCAGTGCCCAGGCCTGTGCTCAGTTAAAGGCAGTCATTCTCACACGGTTTGAGATCAAAGTGTTTGCTTTGTCCTTATCTCTATTGGATTTCCTCTGCAGAAATCCAGCTGATAGCTTTTTGTGTCTTGGGTTTTCTCCCAGTCTTGACTCCTCCCTTTGTGACTTCCTTTATTTCTTAGTTGTAAAATACTAAAAGCACTGTGGCTTTGAATGAACCGTTGATAAGGCCCCAAAGTTGTTGTTGTTAATGGACTCTCTGGAAAATGGAGGGGGGCTGGGCTGGGGGAGGGGTGCTTCAAGGTAAGTGCCATGCACAGGGCGTGGAGCGGAGGGAGGTCTGGAGCCTCGAAGCCTTGGCCTGACACAGTGGTGTTTGTTCTTCCAATAAAAAAAACACAGGAGCATCCGGGCATTTCCTGGGCAAGGTGCTTGTAGGTCAATGAAGTCCTAGAGTCCTGAGGGTCTTTGAGGCCAGTTGCTCTAGCCTCTTCCTTTTAGGAGTTCAAAAGGGACTAAGCAGGGTGTGGTGGCCCCTGACTTGATCCCAGGATCATCAGGAGTTTGAGGCTAGCCTGGGTTACATAGACATAGACTCTGCTTCAAAAAACAGAAAGTGCCCAGAGCTTGTGAGTCCGGAAGGAGAGGCATTGTGAAGGGCTGGTGAATCAGAAGGTGGCTGCCGTAAAGCAAGAGTAGAACTCTGTTCTCAGTAGTCACAGGCTGCTTTACAAACTGGCCAGCCAGCTTTTGCTTCAGCTCTGCGGCTGGGCATCAGCGTCAAGAGAGAGAGAAGAGAGAGAGAGGAGAGGAGAGAGAGAGAGAGAGAGAGAGAGAGAGAGAGAGAGAGAGAGAGAGAGAGAGACCGAGACCCACCCAGGGTGCGAATGCTACCAGTTACTACCCAGGCCACAGAACAAAGGAAAGGTCCTGTAGTCCTGAGAAATGGAAGCCTGAGGAAGACCAGTTCCGTCTCTGTCACACCACAGCTTGACTGTTCCAGAAAATGCACTAGGAGGATGTGCCTGGAGACCTTATTAAACTGTTTCCCACACTTCTCTCGCTTCAGAAATATGCTTGGCAAAAAAAGCCAGCCATAAGTAGTCTGTAATTCCACTGTTCAGGAGGTAAAGGCAGAGGCAGGATTGTCACGAGTTTGGGGGTTCACATAGCATTTTCAAAAAAGCATTCTCTTTTTAAACATTCTTTGAGACAGGGTAAGTCTGGTTGTCCTGGAACTCACTATGTAGACCAGGCTGGCCTCAAAAATCACAGAGATCTGTCTGTTTCTGCCCCTCGAGTGCTGGAATATTGAGAGAGAGAGGGAAAAAAATAGGAAGAATGAAAAAATCCTGAATAACTTTGTAATATAAAAGAGCCAGACTTTGTGTTTTGTTTATGTGTCTTTTTCTACCCAGATACATGGTTTTGAATGTTATTTTACCACTAATATATCATTGTAACCTGTTTCCATCTTATTTAAAATTATTGAAAAGTTTGCAGCCGGATGTCCATATAAGTAACATCATATTTTACATTTAGCCATACTTAACTTCTTGGGTGTTTTGTTGTATCTATTGTAGAAAGAATGCTGAGGCATTTACATCTTGTGTGTAGGTCTTTATCACATAGCAATTTCATTTTCTAGGAATATGTTCTAAGTCAAAGATGGGAAAAGCTAAGACTTTCATCACAGATGACCTCCATTTACACAGCATAAAGGTACCGGCCATACCTGCTGCCTGCAGGGCCCAGAGTGTACCGAACTTCGCCACCTGTCCTAAATGTTGTAGTGTGAACATTCTTGCAGGTCATTTTCTTCCTATTCATGGTTCTGGCTTTCTGGAGGTGGAGTTGAAGGTCAGGACAGCCTCCGTTTGTCTAACTGTCCTTCAGAAAGGTGTGTGACCTTGGATTCTGATCACCACCAGCTATTACAGATCTTGACTGATGCGTTGGTGGAAAGCACCACTATTTTGTGTGTTTCTGTGCCTGGAAGGCACACATTGAAACGCGCTCATTTGATCCCCTCGGCCCTTTCTTTCAGTAACTTCTTGTCTTTATCTTTCGGCTACCCTTAATGTCTTTGCCTTTTGATCACCAACCCAGTGGTGAGCTGAAGTGACTTGCATGTTTTCCTTTCCTTCTTATGGTTCATTTGTGACAATTTTTTAATCTCTGGGACTTTTTATTCTGGCTTATCATAGAAATCTCCCCCTCCCACTCCCCCCACTCTCCCCCCCTAAGTAATTATCACATTATTTACTGAATTATCAAGCATGTGCTTTAAAAGACTGCAATACAATGTTTCCCTCTTCCTACCTTCCCCTCCTTCCTTGTTTGTTAAGTGGCTCAGGCTGACCTCACTCGCCATCCTTTTGCTCTGCTTCCTGAGTGCTAGGATTCCAGGAGCGAACTGCCATGCCCTGTTTGTTTGTTTATTCATTCATTCATTCATTCATTCATTCATTCATTCATTCATTCATTTTCCCCATTACAAAGACAGAATATATTTACTAAAAGGACCCAAGACAAGCGGCTCTTGTCAGTAAACAGATACTAGACGAGTGAGAAGCTGTGCCCGGGGTGCTGAGCCACGCAGACCTGAGCCTGTGTCTGGCTCCCCAGCGTGTTCGCTGTATTTTCGGAAGCAGCTTTCCTGACCTCCACCAGTCACCACTCTCTGCCAAGCGGAAATAACACTGCCCCCCCACCCCCCACCCCCAGTGGCTTCTGAAAGGATCAGCAGTGTGAACTGTGTTGTCTGGAGTACGCTGTGCCTGGCGCCTGCACAGGTAAAAACTACTGCCGGTGCGGTGTGGCTGCCGGCTTTCTGTCAACCTAGGTGCAGTGATGTCTTCTCGGTTGGCTTTAATTAGACTGAATCATATACCTGATTGTCATGGGCCTCCAAAACAAGTCAGGCCCCTTGGCAGTGGTGGGTAACCATGACGTATGGAGCACCCGTGCTTGGGTTCTGATCGAATTCTGCCACTTGACGAGGCAATTTTGGCTGAAATGGGAAAAAGAAAATAGTACTATATACATGGATGGGTAGTAGGTAGGTTTTGAGTGTACAGACAAAGACACACCGGTGGATCATTTTCTCTTTTTTAAAGAAGCACTTTATATATAAAGAGAGTGTTGGCTTTAATCATTGTGGTTATTATAGTGTAGTACAATCATGGAGATGTAGAAATCATCCTGTGTGTATGCGTACGGGACGTGGGACACTCCTTATGAACATGAGTTTAAGTGCTACCATTCCATAGCCATGGTGGACATGGGCTTTGGTTTTGTCACGTACAGTGAGGTGGCCTCTACTTGTAAGGTTGCTGGAAGACTGGGGTGGTGTATTGAGGAATGTCATAGACCTAACCTGGCACATAGTGAACATTCAATAAATATTGGCTCACAATTAAATTGAGAGCATATTAAGCACATGGAGGATTTCAGTTGGAAGCACCTGGAAAGGGCCTAGATTAGATGGGAGCCCAAGTGGAACCAGCCATTTCTTTGTGCTTCCTCCTTGTCTTCCCTCTTTCCAACTTCTTTGGATATAACCATTGAAAGACACTAAAGAAGCCCTAAGTAAACAGGTGTTCCAAGTTTACGGTGAGGAATCTCAGAGCTTTATTCTTTTTGTTTTGTTTTGTTTTTGTTTTTTGAGACAGGGTTTCTCTGTGTAGCTTTGCGCCTTTCCTGGAACTCACTTGGTAGCCCAGGCTGGCCTCGAACTCTCACAGAGATCCGCCTGCCTCTGCCTCCCGAGTGCTGGGATTAAAGGCATGTGCTACCACCGCCCAGCCTCAGAGCTTTATTCTTACAGGAAGAAAAGTTAAGTAGAATGGTTATGATATGAATATATCAATAAACTCTTGAAAGCAAGGTCTGGGAGAGCAGAATATATTGCAGTTGGCTGTGTGTTAAGGAATGCTAGAGAAGGTAGCCAGAGGAGGAGATGACTGACAGAGGAGGTGATAGAGGGGGGAGGAGGTGACAGGGGAGACGAGGAGGTGACAGAGGAGAAGGAAGAGGTCACAGGGGAGGAGGTGACAGAGGGGAGGAGGTGATGGGGGAGGAGGAAGAGGTGACAGGGGAGGAGGTGATGGGGGAGGAAGAAGAGGTGACAGGGGAGGAGGTGATGGGGGAGGAAGGAGAGGTGACAGGGGAGGAGGTGATGGGGGAGGAAGGAGAGGTGACAGGGGAGGAGGTGATGGGGGAGGAAGAGGTGATGGGAGCAGGAGTTGACAAGGGAAGGAAGTGATGGGGAGCAGGCTATAAATTTCAGAATTGTCTGGAGATGAAAATGTCGGCTGAGAGTTTGAGTAGTCTTTTAGTGGCAGCTGCCATCTCTATGGGAGATTTAAAAACTAGAGAAAAAGAATTATTTCTCTATGGAGGTTTTAATCTGGTTGGAGAAGAATCAGTTGAAATGATGAACTAGGTTTTGAACCATATATGATACTAAATCGAGTCCAGTGGGATCTTCGGGATTTGGCAGTCCCTTGCAGTTTGAGAAACTTTATGGAAGCTGTTAAGACTGAAAGTGGCCACAGAGGGGAGAGTATATAGGACTTGGGTTTGTCTGTCCTCTGGGGAGTGAGACTTGAGAGAGAACACAGCTTGAGCCCCTCCTCTCCATGTGGGGTGGGACTGTGAGAGTCCTGAAGGGGACCCTGAGGGGCAATGAACAGGGAGACGGTAGAGCACCATGCATGACCCTGAGCAGTGGATAGACCTGGTGAAAAGCAGTCTCCGACTAGGCACATTGGACTGTTGGCATGTGGACAGAGCAGTGTGGCTGAGAGCTCTGGTAAACAGACAGGAATGAACGGTGGCCTACTGGATGGTATTCAACTACTAATGTCTGTATGTGGATAGTATTTTACTACTGATGTCTGTGTATGGATGGTATTCAACTACTAATGTCTGTATGTGGATGGTATTTTACTGCTGATGTCTGTGTATGGGTGGTATTCAACTACTAGTGCCTTTGTGGCAGGATGTCATGGTTGGAGAGCAGAGGGGATTCTGTTTTCATCTTTTAAAAAAACTCTTACTGACCTTAAACTGACTGTGTAGCTAAGGGTGACCTTAAACTCTTTTTAAACTGTGTGCCTGCGAATGCAGTGCCCTCAGAGTGCAAGAAGAGGACATCAGATCCTCTGGACCTAAGTTATAGGCCGTTGTGAGCCACTGACATGGGAACTAAGCTCAGGTCCTCCACTGAGCTGTCTTCAGACCCGACCTGGAATTCTTGATCTTCTGCTTCCACCTCTGGAGTAGAGGCATGTGCCACCATGTCTGGCTTAACAGCTCTTAATAGAAGTGAAGAAAAAAAATCAGGTTGCAGAAGAGAACACACGGTGTCCTAGTTTTGTAAGCATGTGTGCGTGGATAAAGGAAGCCTCTCTCTGCCTTTGGCCAAATAGCATTTGTCTTTCCCTCCAGAATGCATATTATGTAGTCCAGAAGGAGAGCTAACTTCTCCTTAACACACACAAGTGAAGGGTAGGAAGCGGGGGCTTGGCCTCTGAGGATCTGGCCAGTATGCTGGGGCAACCACACCGGAGGTGTTCCGGTCGAGTTTGTGAGCGGGAGGGTTGAGACTCTGGGTAAGAGGATAGATCTTCAAAGGGCCGAGGACCCAGGGAAGCAGTAGGGGGACAGAGCGCCCATGCCACAGGCACACAGGTGCCCCTCTTAGCCTAGACTGTGGGTTGTCAAGAAGAGGAAGTAGCCACCCAGAAAGCATGGCTGTGGTTTCCTGCCTGTGGATTTTGTGTTCGCATTTATCATCGCTGTGTGGTGGGGAGAATCTCTAGGTTGAGAAATTGACATAAAACCGAAGGCTGATAATAAGGCCGGGCTATCCATCCAACACACTGTTCTAGAGGGGTCCAGGGAGCTTCCTCAGAAAGAAACACCCCCAAAGAGACTGAGTACAGGATTACAAAGGAAGCATCTGCCATCCAGTGAGCAAGAATCAGCAGCCAGAACAAGGCGAGCCAGGGAAGACAAGGAGCAGGTACTGTTACAAAGGGAAGGAATGGGGCTTCTGGAGACTTGAAATTAATTGTCTCCAGAACGAAAGCCCAGGGTAGGGTAGGCCGAGTAGTGACACTGGCGGGGGGAGCTGACTACTTAGAGCTGCAGACCGTGGTTGTGGGCTGCATCTGGCTCCCGGCTTGCTTTTGTTCTTTTTTTTTTTTTTTTTTTTTTTTGGGTTTTGAGATAGGGTCTTACTATAGACCAGGCTGGCCTTGAATTCACGGAGATCCACCTGTCCCTGTCTCTCGAGTCCTGGGATTAATGGTGTGTGTCACTGTGCTCAGGGAGTATCTGATTTTCATAGTTTGCAGTGTAAGAATGAACAACATTTTAAAAGGGTTGTCTCAAATTTTTTAAAGCTTTGTTTTACTTTATAGATATGAGGGTTTTGCTTCTACGTATGTGTGTGTACCACATACACGCACAACTGGTGTCATGGAGGGCAAAAGAGAGCATCAGATCCCCGGAACTGGAGTTACAGATGGTTGTGAGCAGCCACCATGTGGTACTAGGAACCGAACCTGCGTCCCCTGCAAGAGCAACAAGTGCTCTTAACTGCTGAGCATTTCCCCAGATCCTTTCCCCCTTTTTAAAAGAGTAAAATACGCTGCAGATATTTTATGTGACCCCCCCACACAGACTAAAATATTAGTTGTCTGGCCCTCTGCTGAAAGTTTCCCAATTCCTAAACTAGACAGACGTGGGGAAACTGCCCGAAGGCGGCAGCACAAAGGACGAGTTATGAAAGAGAGGAGAAGGTGTGGAGGCCGGAATAGGCCCTGACAGGTGTCAGTCAGATAGAGACTCAAGTGGGAGACAGGAGGAGAGGCGGGCTATATTCAGAGACTGCGGATGATAATAGATTTCTGGGTTAGTGAGCGGCAGGAGCGCCAGGATTCAGAATGTTAGCAAAGCTCCCACTCGTAAACAGCCGAGCGTGGGAGAATGCTCAGTTGGTGACATAGTTCTGCACACGCAGGAGAGCCTGTGTTTGATCCCCAGCACTCACGGAAAAGCCAGGGGCAGTGGCATGCTGGCATGCATCCATGCTGGGGAGGCAGAGGTTTGGGGGGCCTTGGGAGCTTGCTGGTCAGCCAGTATAGCTTAATGGTAAGCTTCAGGTTTGGTAAGAAATCATCTCTTAAAAAGTAAGATCAGAGCTGGGTGGTGGCGGCACACGCCTTATATCCCAGCACTCAGAGGCAGAGGCAGGCAGATATCTCTGTGAGATGGAGGCCAGCCTGGTCTGCAGAACGAGTTCTAGGACAGCCAGGACTGTTATACAGAGAAACCCTGTCTCAAAAACAACAAAACAAGGGCTGGAGAGATGGCTCAGAGGTTAAGAGCACTGGCTGCTCTTCCAGAGGTCCTGAGTTCAATTCCCGGCAACCACATGGAAGCTCACAACCATCTGTAATGAGATCTGGTGTCCTCTTCTGGCCTGCAGTGCAGGCATGCATGCAGGCAGAACACTGTATACATAATAAATAAATAAATAAATCTTTAAAAAAAAAAAAGAAAAGAAAAAAAACAAAACAAAACAACACTCCCCCCCCCCCAAAAAAAAAAAAAACCCAAAAGTAAGATCAGCTTGAGGAACACACCCAACGTCAACTGCTGGCCCCTGAATACGCATGTGCACTGCACCCCACACATGCAGAAAAAACCCACCTACAGAACGAAACCCAACCAGACGGTGGGGTCAGACTGCCCACGAGGTATGCATCCACATGGGCTGACATCTCACTTTGTAATGACAGTGATAAATCAGGGGGTTCCCCACAGTATGGTGGGGAAGGAAAAGGGTGTGTCAGGAAGAAAGCAACAACCGGAAGGAAGGTGAAGCCCAAAGAGGACTGGAATCTGATGAGCACAGAAACTGGGAAGGATGTGAGCGAACCCAAACCATCGTGAGCTCTGTTGAGGACTGTGAGGCTAGAACTGAAGTGGGCCGCCCGATGCCTGATGCAGGTTAACACAGGCAGTGCTGAGTGGAGGAAGCTTCAGCTTGCTTAGGGCAAGATGCTGCTGCTCCGTATTTTAAGGGTCACCACGAAGGAAGACAGATAGAATACGGTTGGTCGTAGTGAGAGGGGACTGTGCTAGATTCTGTAGTTCCTTATATAAAATGGTATAGTGTTTGCATATACTGGCACATCCTGCTATATCAGTGGTTCTCAACCTCCTGATGCCAAAACCCTTTAATACAGTTCCTCGTGCTGTGGTGACCTCACCATGAAATTATTTTCATTTGCATTTCATAACTGTAATTTTGCTACTGTTATGAATGGTAATATAAATACCTGTGGTTTCCGATGGTCTTCGGTGACCCCTGTGAAAGGGTCATTTGACTCTCAAAGGGGTCGCACTCTACAGGTTGAGAACCCCTGTGCTATATGCTTTAACCATCTCTAGGTCACTCACAATACCGTATCAGTCTCTTTCCTGCCATTGCCACAGAGTACTTGCGGTTGAGTAATGTAGAAAATAGAGGTTTAGTTAGCTCACAGTTTTTTGTTCACTGGGAATTTCACACATAAATACAGTGTGTTTGACCTTACCAGTCCCCACGTCCTTCCAGCTTCATGTCTTCTCTTCATCCCAGAGCCCAGTCAGTGCTGTCCCCTTGTGCATGGGGTAGGGCCAGCCACCAGAGCATGGGCCGCTTCACAGCGCCATTTTCCTGCTCTCTATCTCAGCAGCCCAAGCACCTCCGAGAGGGGCGGGGCTTCATGAGGTCCTCGCCGGTCCTCCTGGAGTTTTGAATGGCGTGATCTCGCTCAGTTTCTGAGGTTGAACATTCAAAAAACATAGTGCTGGCTTTGGCAAATGCCCTTTGGCTGTGTTGCCTTCATGGTGGAAATTAAGACTACAGGTGGTTTAGATGGGATTATGATATTAAAATTTTAATTACTTTTATCTTTTTTTTTTTTTTTTTTTTTGGTATTTCGAGACAGGGTTTCTCTGTGTAGTTTTGGTCCCTGTCCTGGATCTCACTCTGTAGACCAGGCTGGCCTCGAACTCAGAGATCCTCCTGGCTCTGCCTCCCGAGTGCTGGGATTAAAGGCGTGCGCGTGCGCCCCCAGCTACTTTTATCTTTAGATGAAAGTCTGCATACATTGTCCACGTTGGTCTTGAACTCCTAAGTGGCCCTCCTTCCCCTGCCTCCCAAGTAGCAGGCACCTGCCGTCATTCCAGGTTAATAGTTTCATTCTTACAAATATACTAAATAAGAGAGTGACGCGGGCCTTAAAAAAACGCTGTTTTTGAAATCAGTGCATGGGCTGCAGTCATCAGTAGACTGGAGAATTGAAGGATGGGCCAGGGACATTCAAGCTACAGCACGCCAAGTGAGATTTTAAAATACCGAATTCGTTAATACACAGGATAAGTTGGTAGGCTGTGGTTGTTGTGGGCCAGAACTAGGGTGAAGGCAGAATAATAATTAAAAGGGGGAAAGTGTAAAAAGGATTGCAAATCGCTGTTGCAGATGTATTATGATCGCAATAAAAATGGCAAGATTGGCAGGAGACCAGCTGTAGACATAGGAGCTGGCGACTGAAAAGTAACTGAGGCTTGTAGCCAGTCTGTAACCTTTTATGTGGCAAACTCAGAAGGGGGGTGTTTACAGGCTGTCTCTGGGTTTTGTAATACTTCTACCAAAGGCACTGTCGCTTTTCTGATGGGAAAACTGTCTCTCCGATGGTAAAATGGGCATCTAACTGTGGGGTTCCATCCAGGGCTGGCTGCCCAGAGGTCTCTGTCTTTCCTGAATACAGCACATTGTTTCTGGCTGGCGGAACTAAAAGATACTTGGAAAATGAAGTCCTGGAAGTGACTGATGACCTCAGCAGAGGCAGGGTACAGAGCTGCAAGGCAGGTGTTGAAGGTCTAGCTTCTAGGAAGGTCTGGGCATAGGTGATGCTTGACATCATGGAAGCAGATGGATTCATTAACAGATGATGCTGAGAGCCTTCCAAAATACTTTCAAGCATGAGGTAGGAGGAAGACTGGATGTCCCCAAGACAGAAAAAGAACATGAGTCAAAGATGTGGGCGGGATACTAAAAATGTCCTTCCATAGAAGTTAGGGAAAGAGACCGAGGAAGTGATCAGTGACACAGTTCATTCATTAACTCACAGTGGACACAGTGGTGACATGGCAAGGCCTGAGCAGACTAGGGTCCTGCTCTCAGGGAGTAGGGTTCAGTGTGCGAGGTGGGAAAGAAGAAGGGGGGGAAGGAAAGGAGGAGGGAAGGCGGGGGAAAGGAGAAGGGGAGAGGAGGAAGGAGAAAGAAGACAAAGAGAAAGTCAGTAGGTTAATGCCGGAAAGTGTCAGGGGCTAAGAAAGGCACTCTAAAGTGAGAACACCAAGAGAGTGGGCCTGAGGCGTGAGAGTTAACCAGGAGAAGCAGCATATTTCAGAGACCAGCAGGGATGGGGTGCTCAGGTAGTACAGAACGTGGTGTGGCTGATCCGAAAGGGGGCAGTGTAGCTCAGTTTGAATGAGCGGGGGTGGGGGGGTGGAGGGCGGGGGGCAGGGGTGTGGAGGTGGGGTGATGGCTAAACTGCGTATTGGGGGCAGTGCTGTGAGAGGCCACACAGCATCCCCAAGGGGGGGAAAGTGACGAGTTTGCAGTGTAGGGTGGGGCGGGGCAGGCAGGGATGGGGAAGTCGGCAGGCAGGCACGAGGGCCCTGGTGGGCGAGGATAAGGAAGATGCACTGTGTATTTGCACTGAGAACCGCTGGAGATCACTGTGCTGGCATTTACTTCTGGATGAGAGAGTAACAGAAGAAAGTTCAAGTGTTTCTCTTCTTTTTTGCTAGAAAACTGTAAGTCGATGTTTAGGAGGCAGAGTCCACGCCATTGGCCATTGATTGCTCGTTTGGCTCATGCTGGTGGATGAGATAGAACTTAGTGGATGAAATTCTTTAGAAATGTTTGTTGGTTTCCGTTCCAACATTTGTTTCCATTGTCAACTCTGCTTGTATGTTGGGCGCACTGGGAGTACTGTTGTCCAGATGCGTGGAACCCGAGGTTCTCCTGCCTTTGCTTCTTCTGTGTGGGACGGCAGGTGTGGCAGCACACCTGGCTCATGCTGCTGCTGGTTCATTTATGCCTCCAGATGCTCATCACCTGCCTCCTGTTTGTCCTGAACTCTGTTCTAGGAGTAAACATCATCTCACCTACAAAGAGCTCAGTGCAAGCCTCTGAAAGTCCTTGTGTACTGCCCACCTTTTATAGCAGTCTGCTTTACACTCTCCAGCACGTCAGCAAGCAACAACTGCCCAAGTAGTTCACCTGTGAAAAAATTCCCCATTGTCTTGGTGTTTGTCAGGGTAGTACCTGCGCACTCCGAAGAGCTCTGCCTGGTAGTCTGCTCTGTGACCGCTGAATCTGCAAGGGAAGCCCTTTCAGAAAGACTAAAGAAAGTCCTTAACAGTCACTTTCTATTTTCTCTTTAAATCAGGAGAGCAAGTTCTGCTGTCAACTATTTCAAGAATCGTGTATTGAAGCATAATGCTACAACATAAAGCAGAGAAAGGAAGAACCGAGTAAGGTGAGCAGGGAAGGCACTGGCTGCAGGGCCTGGATTCTTTCTTGTCTTCTCTGTTCGGTTCTTATTTACTCAGCATTACAACAGGAGCACAAACATTTAAGTACAAGGATAATTGTGGGTGCTTTGGAAGTTGGGATCATGAGTCGGGCATAGTGGTGCACGCCTTTAATCCCAGCACTCAGGAGGCAGAGGCAGGTGGATCTCTGAGTCTGAGGCCAGCCTGGTCTACAGAGCGAGTTCTAGGACAGCCAGGGCCACATAGTGAATCTCTGTCTTCAAAACAAACAAGAAATGCAGGTCTTGATGTGGGATGTTTGACTTGATGTTATTTATCTGAGTTTGAAGATTTGTTTTCATTTTTATTTTTTGAGACAGGGTCTCACGATATAGCCCTATCTAGCCTAAAACTCACTGTATGGACCAGGATAGTTTCAAGGTCAGAGAGCTTTGCCTGCCTCTGCCTCATGAATGCTAGTATTAAAGGTGTGTGCTACCACCCGGCCCTAAAGATTTATTTTTATTTTTAAATTAGGTGTTTTGTGTGCGGATCTGTGCACACAAGTGTGGGTACTTGTGGAGGCCAGAGGCTTTGCTTGCCTGGGAGCTGGAGTTGCAGGCGGTTGGGAGTCACCCCATGTGAGTGCTGCAAACCAAGCGTGGATCCTCTGCCAGAGCTGGAGGCTCTCTTAGCTGCTGAGCCATTGTCTCAGCCCCTGTGTATCAAGTTTAGAATTTCCAAGTTTAGTATTTCAAGGGTAGATTTTTGTTTTGCTCTGTCATCCTTATCAATTGTTCTCCGTAAACCTTAGTCAAACTGTCGTCAACGTTTTGTCTTAACCTAAGAGTAGAAAAGACCTTATCAGACTTTAACAGCTGCACACCTGGAGCAGAGATGGGGGCTGGGGTGAGCCTCTGTGAGACAGTGCACTGCCTTGCAGATGTGCGCCTGCTGTGGTGGACTCTTCCCATCCCCATTCCGGGCATTGAATTCACAGATTTGACAAGATAGGCAGATGCTCTGCAGCTGTGTATGCCTTAGACTGTCTCTTAGACTCTGCAGAGTTTGATGAGGTCAAGGGTTATTACACATGCTAGGCAATTCTTCTTGACATATGTCCGATGTGTCAAGAGTGCATTGTAGCCACCTACACTTTTGTTTTCTTTTGTGAAGCAGGGTCTCACTGTGTAGCCCAAGCTGGCCTTGAACTCAAGATGCTCCTGCCTCAGCCCGAGTGCTACCTACATACACCCTCCCTTGGCACAGAGCAGTATGACTTGACTTCTGGGTATGCCAGTTTGAAGGGAAGGTAGGTAGGCAGCTCCTATATGTTGGGCTTGTAGAGCTGGTGAGGGGACTGGGGTGCTGGGTCAGAGTGCAGAGTCTCTACTTCATGTCATAGCACGATAATGCCTTGTTCTCTGCATGCACTCATCTCCATTTTGCAAGATTAGGTCACTGACTATGAGGGCCGACAGCAGGTCCATCCCTGAAGGGTGAAGGACGATGCCTCTCATTTCTAAGTATACTGTTCTCTCTGAAAGGCCAAGTCACTGTTTCTATTTTAAGGAGTGCCTGATGTCTGCTAATGGGAGGTAAATAGAACAAACTGGGGAATACCTTTTATCTATTCCTGGTGAAGTTCAAAGAGCCCTCAACGCTTTTCAAGTCTAAATTTAACAAATTGAGCTTCTCAGGGCTGTTTGTGTTGAGCAGTTCACAAGGAGACTTTCATGTCAGGCGAGGACCAAGGTTAGATGGACGTTGCTTCCCCTCATCTCCTGAGGTGCCCAGGTCTCAGGTAGTAACCACTGTGCAGGGCCTGGCCTGTGGGATGGGAATGGAGCTTTGAATATAATCTTCTCAAGACTGACAAGATTCTCCTTCCTTTGCAGGCCTGATTGTTGGTAGTGGCGTGGAGGACAGGGCTGGCCTTTCCAACTGCCAGCTCTTTTTACCTGTCACTGCATAACTTGAATAGAAGCTATGCACACTGGCTGGGCAGCAAAGCCAAGGAACAGATGCTATGGCAGTTAAAACGGTCCCTCCGAGCCCGGGGCCTTCTCCCTGGATTTCAACACCATGGATCTCTTCCTTTTCATCCCATCAGCCATGTGGTACCTTTTTCTATCTGATGACAACAGCCAGTACTTCGGATCTGCCTGACTAGGGTTCGAGACCTTCTGAGTCACAGCTGAGGAAAATGAAATTTCCATTTTATCTGGTGCCTTGTGCAGGGAGCACACTGACTCTTCCAGGAACTTGTGAGTGAGAAAGAGGTTGAGTTTTGACAAACAGACTCATGGTTATGGCGAGTGATCCAACGTGATCAGAGTGGGCAAGAGCCACGGAGAACTCATGACAGGCTATACCATGCTGCGGAATGGGGGAGCGGGGAACGGTGGTCAGACCTGTATGCTGCGCTGGTCCAACCGCATCCGGCTGACGTGGCTGAGTTTTACCCTCTTCATCATCCTGGTCTTCTTCCCCCTCATCGCTCACTATTACCTCACCACTCTAGACGAGGCGGATGAAGCCGGCAAGCGCATCTTTGGGCCTCGGGCTGGCAACGAGCTCTGTGAGGTCAAACACGTTCTAGATCTTTGTCGGATCCGTGAGTCTGTGAGCGAAGAGCTGCTCCAGCTGGAAGCCAAGCGGCAAGAGCTGAACAGTGAAATCGCCAAGCTGAACCTCAAGATTGAAGCCTGTAAGAAGAGCATAGAGAATGCCAAGCAGGACCTGCTGCAGCTCAAGAACGTCATCAGCCAGACGGAGCACTCCTACAAGGAGCTGATGGCCCAGAACCAGCCCAAACTGTCCCTGCCCATCCGACTGCTCCCCGAGAAGGATGATGCTGGCCTCCCGCCCCCCAAGGTCACTCGGGGCTGCCGGCTACACAACTGCTTTGATTACTCCCGCTGTCCCCTGACCTCTGGCTTTCCTGTCTATGTCTATGACAGTGACCAGTTTGCCTTTGGGAGCTACCTGGACCCTCTGGTCAAGCAGGCTTTTCAGGCTACGGCGAGAGCCAATGTCTACGTGACAGAGAACGCAGCCATTGCCTGCCTGTACGTGGTGTTGGTGGGGGAAATGCAGGAGCCCGCCGTGCTGCGGCCCGCCGACCTCGAGAAGCAGCTGTATTCTCTGCCGCACTGGAGGACGGATGGGCACAACCATGTCATCATCAACCTGTCCCGGAAGTCGGACACACAGAATTTACTGTACAACGTCAGTACGGGCCGGGCCATGGTGGCCCAGTCCACGTTCTACGCTGCCCAGTACAGGCCTGGCTTCGATTTGGTTGTGTCTCCGCTTGTCCATGCCATGTCAGAACCCAACTTCATGGAGATCCCCCCGCAGGTGCCAGTGAAGCGGAAATATCTCTTCACTTTCCAGGGGGAGAAGATTGAGTCCCTGAGGTCTAGCCTTCAGGAGGCCCGGTCCTTTGAGGAAGAGATGGAGGGCGACCCGCCCGCTGACTATGATGACCGGATCATTGCCACCCTGAAGGCTGTCCAGGACAGCAAGCTAGATCAGGTGCTGGTGGAATTTACCTGCAAAAACCAGCCGAAGGCCAGCCTGCCCACCGAGTGGGCGCTCTGTGGGGAGCGGGAAGACCGCCTAGAGTTACTGAAACTCTCCACCTTCGCCCTCATCATCACCCCCGGGGACCCGCACTTGGTTATTTCATCTGGGTGCGCAACACGGCTCTTCGAAGCCCTGGAAGTGGGAGCCGTGCCGGTTGTTCTGGGGGAGCAGGTGCAGCTCCCGTACCATGACATGCTGGAGTGGAACGAGGCCGCCCTGGTGGTGCCCAAGCCGCGAGTTACGGAGGTTCACTTCCTGTTACGCAGCCTTTCGGACAGTGATCTGTTGGCCATGAGGCGGCAAGGCCGCTTTCTCTGGGAGACCTACTTCTCCACTGCTGACAGTATTTTTAACACCGTGCTGGCCATGATTAGGACGCGCATCCAGATCCCAGCTGCTCCCATCCGGGAAGAGGTAGCAGCTGAGATCCCCCATCGGTCAGGAAAAGCCGCAGGAACTGACCCCAACATGGCTGACAATGGGGACCTGGACCTGGGGCCGGTAGAGACAGAACCGCCCTATGCCTCACCTAAATACCTCCGGAACTTTACTCTGACTGTTACGGACTGTTACCGCAGCTGGAACTCTGCACCCGGGCCTTTCCATCTTTTCCCCCACACACCCTTTGACCCTGTGCTGCCCTCTGAGGCCAAATTCCTGGGCTCGGGGACTGGATTTCGGCCCATCGGTGGCGGGGCTGGGGGCTCTGGCAAGGAGTTCCAGGCAGCCCTTGGAGGCAATGTCCCGAGGGAGCAGTTCACAGTGGTGATGCTGACCTATGAGCGGGAGGAAGTGCTCATGAACTCCCTGGAGAGGCTCAACGGCCTCCCCTACCTGAACAAGGTAGTGGTGGTGTGGAACTCCCCCAAGCTGCCCTCGGAGGACCTTTTGTGGCCAGACATTGGTGTCCCCATCATGGTAATAGAAATGGGCAGTACGTTTTACTGCGCGGACTAGTACCACCCTCTTAAGTGCCTTTTCTAGCTTTTATCAGTTTCGCTCCCTCACTAGTAACAGAGGTGAATATACTTGTGTACACACACACACACACACACACACACACACACACACACACACACACGCTTGCTCCTGGTGCTGGGGATTGAGCCCAGGGCCTTTTACATGCTGGTATAGCGCGTTTATCTATTTATTTATAAACCCTTACAGGTTCCTTTCCCTGTGAAGGTTCTGCTTGCTGCCTTTCAGGCTTTGCTGGTTCCATTACTGCCCAGCATGTCCTAAGACTCCCTGGTGCCTCCACAATAGAAACTGATGCTGGAGCCATGCAGGTTCACAAAGCTCCCTCCCTCCGTTACCCTTCGGGCATCTTCCATGTTGATGAGAGGAGTCAGGGGAAGCTCTCAGGGCCCGGTAGGCACTGTGTTTAGTCTCTCTCCATCTCCCTTCTCCAGCTCTCGCCAGGACCGAGGAGTAACAGGAACTGTGCTCAAGTGTGGTCCAGTCCAGAACCTTCCATTTCAGTGCCCCCAAAAGGACTGGGGAATGACACAGGTCGTCTCCCAGGGTACAGTGGAAGCTTCTGGAAGGCTGGCATTGGGGTTTTTGATATTTGAGAGTTGAAGACTTTGAACCTTCTTTTCTAGAGTATTTTGCCAGCTGCACTAACGCTTTGCTGTGTCTGAGTCCCGGGTCCAGGGGACACATTAGTGTGTAGGATAGAGTGTGGTTTCTCAGGACTCTGCATGTCTGCCTACAGTACTACACTTAGCCATCTGGGAGAGAGACTCGCTCCATTTCTTTTGTCCTAAGACTACCAAGCACTTGGCTGCACTGTGATTACTCTAGAGAAAGCAACAAAGGAGGACTAAAGGTCTAGTGGACTGTGCATTACTAGATGCTTGCTTGAGAAAATTCAGAGTTTTTTTGGGATGATTTGTCTAGAAAGGGGTCTGGATCTAGTCCAATTTTTAAAAGTTTATGTTATTGGAAAAGTCATCCTTTTAGAAGGTTTTCTTTTGTTCTTTTTTTTTTTTTTTTCGACATGTCTCACTATAGTTTGCTCTGGCTGTCCTGGAACTCACTCTGTAGCCCAGGCTGGCCTTGAACTCACAGAGATCCACCTGCCTCTGCCTTAGAGTGCTGGGGTTAAAGGCGTGCGCAGCATGCCCGGCCACCTTTGCGGTGTTTTCAGAGCAGCAGTGGCATGATGTGGTTAAAAAAACAAGTGGATGTTCTGTAAATGGGGAGGTTTCTCTGAGCGACTTCCCCAAGTAAAGTTTGCATTTTCCCTCGGTCTTTTTAGTGACAGGCTGTGGCGCTGTGAAGGAGAACGGCCCCGTAGGTTTATACATTTGCATGCTTAGCCCCCAGTTGATGAACTGTTTGGGAAGGATTTAGGAGTGAAGCCTTTTTGGAGGCGGTGTGTCTCAGGGTTGGACTTTGAGGTTTCAGAGCCCACACCCGGCCCAGTGTCTTGTTCTCCGCCTGTGGATCAGGATGTAACTCTCAGCTCCTTCTCCAGCACCATGCCTGCCTGCACGCCACCATGCTCTCCACCTCGACGCTAATGGCTTTAGCCCTGGGCAACTTTAAGCAGTTCCCAGTTCAACGCTCTCTCTGATAACAGTTGCTTTGGTCACGGTGTCTTTTTACAGCAGTCGAGCAGTGGCCGAGACGGTGTTGTTGAGTTGTTCTAAAGTGTGCTGTTTTGTGTGAGACACATTTCCTCACACGGCTTCCTACTTCCAGTAAGCGGTGACTGTAATCCAGCAGAGAACTTGCCAGAACTAATCTTTTCTTTAATCTGGTGGGAAATGAGTTGGTCCCCTGTGATTTCTGGGCAGCCCATTGCAGTAATACGATATCTAGCTAGAAGTGCCAGAAACTCTCCAAATGGGCCGTTCGAACACACTGTCTGTAGTAGCACGCAGTCTTTCCTAGTTATTTTAAAAAGAAAGAGTTTCAAGTTAGAGGATTTCA
The DNA here is from genome assembly GCF_004664715.2 of Peromyscus leucopus. NCBI lineage: Eukaryota > Metazoa > Chordata > Mammalia > Rodentia > Cricetidae > Peromyscus > Peromyscus leucopus. The sequence goes on from NC_051070.1 coordinate 58,081,912, forward strand.
GTCTAGTTGGCTGAATATTTTGACTGTGCTTTTCCTGCTTGAGGGAGGCAGGTATTTAGAGCAGCAGTTGGAATGGCTGACCCTCATGGTGGAGGCAGGTGTCAGGGCCATCGAGGGCTCTGTTGATAATGCTTCTCAAAGTAGAAGAAGGTGTTAGGATTTCCAGCTGTAATTTAATGCATAGCCTTTCTTTTGTACCAAGCCCAAATCTCCTGGAAAGGCATAAGATTGCTTATGAGTAAACGGAATAAATATATAGTGCCTAAAGTTGAAACTGTAGAACAGCTATGTGTAAAGCATGCAGCAAGCTAGTCTGAGGATGCAGTGACTCTGAGCAGTATTACTGGTTGGAAAGCAGAGGCTTCCTGTTAGGGCTGGAACTTGCCACTTGTAACCCAGGCTGGTCCTGAGTTTGTGTTCCTCCTGCCCCCGTCTTCTGCATACCGGGCTAGAGATGCACACCAAGCCCAGCTCGCTGACTGCTCAGCGTTCTCTCGGTGCTGTGTGTGGTCTTTGTGTGCATCGTCTCCCTGGAGGCCAACCCTCTAATTTGTGCTCTTTCACTAGGGCTCGTCGGCACGGCTCTTAAAAGTTCAAACAGACTTGTCTCATAAGGTGAGACGTGCCGTTTTTTGTGCCGCATTAGCCTCAGTTAAAGTGATGAATGAAAACTAGTTCACAGTTGGTTACTCTTCACTCCCACCCCCTGCTTTTCTTCCTTTTGGCTCCTCCCATTTGTTCCCATGTGAGTGAGTGAGCAGGCCAGTGCCCCCATGGCCTCAAGGTCTTTGATGTTGGTGCTCACCTGTTAGAGACACGAGGGGGTTTGCTGTAAGTCAGAGGAAGCAGTTGCTCTTTCCGCCTCTCCTCTGTATGATGGCTGAGATGAGGCTGGCTGCAGAAATGCGCTGTGCATGCGACATTGGAGGCTGGAGGCCGTTAGGCTGGGCTGAGCCAGTGTAAGCTTAATGACGTAAAGACAGCTGTCAAGTGCGGTGCCAGGGTAAGGCTTGGAGTGGGAGTGCCGGCCTGGCCCACTGCTCTGGGTTGAGAAGAGAGGTGATGGAGGAGTCGAGACTTCTGTGAGGGATGCTATCAGATGACCCGGGAGTGCGCTGTGTGAAACAGGCAGATGTTACCGAGACTTGCTCCAACTTGCTACCAACTGATGTAGGTCAGTAGGGTTGTTGTTTGTTTGTTTGTTTGTTTTTCTTTGCTTTGGAAAGCAAGATTAGAAGTCAAATGTGGTGGCACATACAAGGGATCCCAGCAGTGTCGGGAGGTGGGGGCAGAGGGACTACAAGTTGAGGGCCAGACTGGACTACGTGTTGAGTTCAAGGCCTGCCTGAACAACATAGCGAGAAGAAAAAAAATTAGAACAAATACTAAGGGGTCTCCTAATTAACCTCATTATCGTTCTTTAGTATTATTTATTATGTTGAGTGTTCGATCTGTAAATTTGTCAAATCTTATTCCATATTCCGGAAACGGCAGGGCTGGCTTGTTCCCATTCGCCTTTACCCACTTAGTTATCCACACATTTGTATGACACGGGCCGGGCGTTTCTGGGCCGGGCATTTCTGTGCCGGGCATTTCTGGGCCGGGCGTTTCTGGGCTGGCACTATCTATGTGCTAGGGCTCCTGCTCAGTGCCAGCCTCGTGATTAAAGCGGTAACTTAGGTAGTCTTCGGAGTTACCCAGGTGTAAACACAAAGTCTGGAACACACCTTCCTGGCACAACGTGAGGAAACAGCCAGGTTTTTTTTTTTTTTTTTTTTTCCCCCCGGGGGGGGGGTTGGGGTGGGGGATTACTGTTGTAATTGAAACCAAACATCAACAGAAGTGGGAGTGTTCCTAAGTTCTTCTGGTTGCCTGTTTTCCATTTGCTAGAGGCCAGTGCTCATCTGTACGCACATGGCTTGAGGAACGACTGGGTCTTTCTGTCAGGGTTTGGTTGCCCAGGCAGACAGTGGGGAGTTGCTGAGCAGCGGTCTAGTGAGGAAGCACTGTAGTGCTGGAGCCAGAATCGGCTGGGTTTTGAGGCAGGGTCTCACGTGGCCTGCTGGCTGGCCTGCTGGCTGGCCTCGGACTTGCTAGGTAGCCTTGAATTTACATTCCTCCTGCTCCTGCCTCCCATGTTAAAGGTGAAACCTCCCCCTTCAGCTTCTGAGTCAGAACTTCCCCCTTTCTTCTTGACCGACATCCCAGGGATGGACTTGGTGAACTTTTATGCACAAGCCTGCTTGTGAATCCGGGTCAGCTCTTGTTTACTGTCGCAGTGCCAGCTTTGTGGTCTGCCCGGCTCAGGTCTTTTAAGGAATAGGAGGGAGTGAGGTGTTGATAGCACACACCTCTAATCCCAGCATTCGGGAGGTGAGGCAGGTCAAGCTCTGCAAGTTTGAGGCCAGCCTGGTCCACATGGTGAGTTCCAGGACAATGTAGAGAGACCCTGTCTCAGGTGGGGTGGGGAAGGGAGAACAAGGAGCTCCCTGTGAACTGCCGTTTACAGATGAATCCTTCTGTCTGCGCTCTGGGCCCCAGACCACCCTCCGCACCTCAGTTTCCCTTGTTCTTGTTTTTGGGCTCAGATTGGCTGTTTGCCGGGTAATTGACCCCAGCTTCTGCAGACAACACGGTGTTGTAGTGATTCAACAGAGGGATCCCCAGGCTCACACTATCAGAGGTTGACTGGATTGCTCTGCTTTCAGATAGGCTCCATAGCTTTCTTTGCACCCGTGCAGCGCCATCTCCTGGGGCTCTGGGAAAGTGCATCTGTGGCTCGTGGCTTGGTTGTCTATTTCCAATAGCCCAGGCAGTGTCCTGGCAGCTAGGCTTGGCGTCCTACCAAGTGCTCAGGCTGTGTAGATAATCCTGCTGGAGATTAATTTAGAGAACTGATAGTCCTAAAGAACAGCTTGAAGAATCAGATTTCTGTGTGTGTATCTTTTGGGACTGAGAAGGGGCTGTATTCTGCAGGACTGGCTGAACTACAGTGCTGTGAGTGGATGCAAGGTACGTTAGCAAAGTGAATGAATGATGGGTTAGTTGGTTAGTGAATAGTCATCCTGTTCCGTCCTCTCAGGTGGTCACATGATCTTACCTGATAACATCTTAACATGGATGGGATTTTACATCACTAAACTTGCGTTTGGGACCTGCCACTTCTGGCCACCTTCCCGCTCCCTGGGGAACAAAGGCTGCTGAAATGTAAGGCAGTGGTGGGTTCCCTCCTGGCTGTGTGTGTCCACGTTGATGTGACTGAGGACCCAATCCAGGATGTCCTAGTCTAGGCGAGTGTTGTGTTCTCCCTCCCTGAGTCTCTCTTTGCTTTTCTGTAACCCAGTTGGACAGTCTCTGCCTGTTGAATAGCCGTCTGTTTCCTGACCCAGAGCCTGGCCTCTTTGTTCTGTTTCCACTGAACCTGGCTACAAACCGGGCTGCTTTGTTGTTGTTGTGTTTTAAATGATTAAATATGCTCAGGGCAAGGCGGATTTCCGAGTCTGTTGCTGGGCTCTGACATCTGGAGTAGTGTAGTTAGGATCCTTCTTTGTGTTGCTGGGGCCTGTCTAAAGCAGCCTCCAGCTAATCTGTCAGTTCATGTACATTTGTGATTGACGTCATTTTCTGTGACGCAACAGGAATTAATGATACATTTTCCACAGTGGCTTTGGTTGGAAGACATTTGCAAAGTAAGCAGCAGTTTAGTAGACAAGAAGAGACTGGGAAAGTGAAGAGCTGGGTTGTCAGCTGATCCTGACTCAAAGACCATCTCCCAGATATGCAGATGTGCAAAGCAGCGTCCTCTCCAGAACTGACAGCAGTGTCCACACAGAACTCCCTTCACCCTCCCCTCAGGTCAACAGTCCACCTTTGGCATGGCTGGGAGCAAGTCCCAGTGATGTCCCTGTTGGTACTTTGACAATTCCCTTTGTTTGCAGTACTTCCTTTTCTGTTGCTGTGATAAACAGTATGGCCAAGGCAGCTTACAGAATGAAGGGTTTACTTGGGCTTTGTGGTTCCAGAGGAACAAGAGTCTGTCATGGCAGGGAAGCAAGACAGGAGCAGGCATGGCAGCCGGGGAGAGGCTGAGCGATCACAGACTGGTCCACAAGCAGGAAGCAGAGTGAACTCAAAATGGCTCAAGTCTAAACTTTTTTTTAATGTGGTTTCTCAAGACAGGGTTTCTCTGTAAAACCCTTGGCTGTCCTGGAACTCATTTTGTAGGTCAGGCTGGCCTTGAACTCAGAGATCTGTAGCTAGAGTTTTCCTGCCTTGCCCACAGTCAGGACAAATCTTTGTCACCCACCAGTCCCACAGCCGCTCAGACCCAACCAAGTAAACACAGAGACTTATATTGCTTACAAACTGTATGGCCATGGCAGGCTTCTTGCTAACTGTTCTTATATCATAAATTAACCCATTTTTATAAATCTATACCTTGCCACGTGGCTGGTGGCTTACCGGCGTCTTTACATGCTGCTTGTCCTGGCGGTGGCTGCAGTGTCCCCCACTCCTCCTTCCTGCCTGCCACGGCCATACAGTTTATAAGTATTATAAGCGTCTGAGTGATTATTTTATACGTGGATTGTGGGACTGCGGGGTTTGGTGGAACCTGGAGAGAAGCCCTCCAGCAACAGAGATCCGCCTGCCTCTGCCTCCCGAGTGCTGGGATTGAAGGCGTGCACCACCATACCCTTCAAGTCTAAACACTTAAAGTACGAGACAGTGACACACTTCCTCTAGCCAAACACACCTCCCAAACTTCTCAGACAACTGCCAGCCGGGAATCAGACCTGTGGGGACATCCCATTCAAACTGCAGGTTCCTTAGCTATTAGGAACTTATAGTCCAACTAATGAGGAAGCATCATTTTACTCTAAGAAAGCAAAGAGGATCACACGGGGCTTCAGATAGCCAGAATGGTCATCTCACTTCCACCACCTTCTGCCCTGCACTGAGGATAACCTCCTCCTGATACCACGTATCAAGTGTATCCCAGGTCTGGAAGTCTACATACCCGTGATGTCAGCCAAGGCCTGGCTGAAAACATCTTCTCTCCATCCTTCTACCAAAATTACTCTTCCTCGGAAGACCCGGCACAGATGCCTCCCTGATCATCAAAACAAATCAACCCTGTGCACACATACCTAGCGAAGAAAGGAAAGGCTTTGTATGCATAGTGATCCCTGTAGATGTCAACATTGTGGGTGGACTCCACAGAGGTGAACCGATAACACTTTTCTCAAAAGGTTTATTTCCCAAAGGCTTTAAAATTGTGTGTGTGTGTGTGTGTGTGTGTGTGTGTGTGTCCAGAAATGAGGTAAACTCGAAAGTGTTTCTCAGGGTCGTTTTAAAGTTTGTGAGCAGTTGGGTGGGTTCGAGCGCGGACCTGGGCTTAGTGTGTTGCCACTTTGTGTTCTCTTGGGAAACATGTTTAATCTAGACTTGGTCTAAAATAATCCTCAGTGTGTGTTTCATGAGAAAGTCATGAATGACTGACGGTGAGTGTGAGATCCTCTTCAGTGGGAGGCAGCTTCATTGAGAGGCACGTGCTAATGTCACAAGCAAGTAGCCGGCCACCAGGCCAGTTTGTTAGTAAGATTTGGACTAAAGTCACTTTGAGAATTCTTTAATGTAGCATTGATTTCTCGTGTTTTTCTCTCTCTCATTTCAGGTTGTCCGCACTGAGAAGAACAGTTTGAACAATCGATTCTTGCCCTGGAATGAGATTGAGACAGAGGCCATACTGTCTATTGATGACGATGCTCACCTCCGCCATGATGAAATCATGTTTGGGTTTCGGTGAGGGACAGACTTTCAAACACTTGAGTGTGAAAGTGATAAAAACCAATTGAACAGCAGAGGAGGAACCCTAGGAGGCTGTCAGGGCATCGGAGGGTGGGGTTGGTCCCGGGTCTCAGTGGTTTGCCTGACTCTTACTGATCCTCTCTGGGGCTCCTCTGATCCCAGGAGGCTCTTCTTCTGGGGCCAGGGAGATGGGAGTCTGTATTAGCTGGGCCGGGGTTCCCTGCCTCTCTCCGACCTGCAGGTCTGTCGTCCTTAAACATGACCTTCTTTGCTGAGAATAGAGGTTTGTGTTAAAGGAAGGGTGGAGCAACAAAGGAGTGTTTTTTGAGGAATAGAACAGTGCCCGAGTATTGGTCCCCAAGATGTAAGTGGGGTGGAGAACAAGGGTCCGACAGGAAAAGGGGGCAGGAGAAGGAGGTGGAGCGGTGGTGGTGGTGACACTACCATCTGTTAAGTGCATGCCGCGTGCTGGGGACTGCCGGAGAATCCCGGTTAATTTCTGCTCTGACGACGTATCTGACAGAAGCGGCGCAGGGGAGACTGATGGGACTCGGGGTCTGAAGCATCCTGTCAGTGGGTGCTCGGCTCCTTCTGTGGGTGCTCGGCTCCTTCCGTGGTGCTCGGCTTCTTCCGTGGGTGCTCGGCTCCTTCCGTGGTGCTCGGCCCCTTCCGTGGGTGCTCGGCTCCTTCCGTGGGTGCTCGGCTCCTTCCGTGGGTGCTCGGCCCCACGCACACGGACACAGCCGCATAGCAAGGAGAGCGTGTGCCGAGGAGGTTCTCTGTCACGGCAGACAGGAAGCAGAGCATGGATGACTATGGGAAGGGCCCAGGGCAGGGTCCCCCAGAGACATGCCCCCAGTGGGCTTGCCCTTCCAACTAGGACCCCACCATCTCCCAATAAAGCCATCACATTAGAAATCCATCCAGGGATGAGTCCCCTCGTGAGGTCAGAGCAGTCACATACACAACCCAGGGCTGTGTCTCATCGAATGAATGAACGAACGGAGGGAGCCGGCAGCCCTGGGGCCCGGCGGCGGTGGAAGTTGTAGTTTGTATATGTGACCTCTAGGCGGGAGTTGAGAGACTAGCGAGCAAAGCGTGAGCAGTGGCGGGTGGCTGATGATTTGCAGGCCTCTGTAACTCTCCCTCCCTGTTGTGCGGGGGTGCTCTCTCAGATTCATCGTCCAGCTGCTCTGGGGGCTCAGGTGGCCTAGTGAGGCACACTGCCTGTAAGGAATGAAGTGGATTGGGGGTTCTGAGTGGGCTATCACTGGTGTGTGGGCTCAGGTCAGTAAAACACCTCACTGAGCATTTCGAACCCTTTTAAGGAGTGAGCATTTACTGTGGCACCCAAGGGTCACTGTGGGAAATATATCATTAATTCCTGTTCCATCCCAGAGAACAATGTATGTGAATTAATGGGTTAGTTGGAGTGCTGCTTTAGACTTGCCTCAGTGGTAACACCCAAGGGTGAACATTTGCTTGAAATTAAGTTTTCAGTGACATTTATTGAACATAATTTATGTACAGTCCCATTCACACATCCAGGTATAGAGTTGGGTAGATTTCTATACAGTTACCACAGTCCATTTTAGAAAAACATTATCACCAAAAGAAACAGTATGCATCGACCACCCTCTGTCATCTTCCAGCCCGGTAAGTCCTAAGCAATCACTAAACATCACGACTCTGAAGAGTTTCCTATTGTGGACATAAGTGGCCTCCTGTGGCTGGCTTCTCCACTCTGCCTTATTTTTCTAGGGCCATCTGTCTCTTAGCTGCAACAGCGCTTCATTCCCTTTGTGTGGGTGTGCCACATTTTCTTTCCTCTTTTATTTATTTAAAGACAGGATCTCGGGGCTGGCTGGAGAGATGGCTCAATGGTTAAGACTTGGGTTCAAGTCCCTGCACCCACACGGCAGCTCACAACTGTCTCTAGCTCCAGTTCCAGGGGATCTGACACTCTCAGACATACATGCAGGCAAAACACTAATCAATGCACATAAATCATTTTAAAAAGCCGGCGTGGGGGAGGGCTCCTCACTATGTAGCTCTGGTTGTCCTGAAACTTGCAATGTAGACCTGGTTGGTCTTGAACTCAGAGATTAGCTTGCCTCTGCCTCCTGAGTGCAGGGATTAAGGGTACATACCACCAGGCCTGGGTTGTCTTTCTTAATTGTACAAATGGACATTTGGGTCTCTACTGCTTGGCAGTGAAGCACAGTGCTATACTGTGCCCCCGTTCATGTGCATTGTCTGGACAGGAACATTTCTGGGGTACATAGCTAGCTGTGGGGTGACTGGCCAGAGCATAGATGTTTTGAGGACCTGCTAAATGGCTTTTCAAAGTAGCTGCACCATTTTACATCCAGCAGTTAGTGAGCACGCCACTTTATTTACCTATATCCTTGTCAATGCTTATGCATACTTTTTTATTTTATGGCTGCCCTAAGTGGCTGTGAATTAGTGTAGTTCAAGATAGATTTGTGTGTGTGCACATCAAGGGTGTGTGTGTGTGTGTGTGTGTGTGTGTGTGTGTGTGTGTGTGTATGTATGTATGTGTGTGTGTATCTCTGTGAGTTCAAAGCCACACTGGAAACAGCCAGGCATGGTGACACACACCTTTTTAATCCCAGGAAGTGATGGCAGGAAGCAAAAAGGTATATAAGGTGTGAACACCAGGAACTAGGGTTTTTAAGCTTTTAGGCTTTTAGCAGCAGTTCAGCTGAGATCCATTCGGATGAGGACTCAGAGGCTTCCAGTTTGAAGAAACAAGATCAGCTGAGGAATTGGCAAGGTTGGCTGTGGCTTGTTCTGCTTCTCTGATCTTCAGAATTCACCCCAATACCTCCTGAGTTTTTTTATTTATTATTATTATTAATAAGACCTTTTAAGATTTGTGCTATAGGCATCTTTTCAAGTGTTTATGAATTAGTTGACCATTTGTATGCCTTTATTGGAGAAATGTTGATTCAGACTATTCAGATATTTTGCCAATTTTTGTCAGCATTCTCCAGAGAAACATAATTTATGGAATGAATTCCTGTATGTATAGAAAGGGGATTTATTAGAATGACTTACAGACTGTGGTCCAGCTAGTCCAACAATGGCTACCTATCAACAGAAGGTCCAAGAATCCAGTAGTTCAGTCACGATTCAGTAGACACTGGAATCCCAAAGAAGTAGGCTCTAATGCCAGTGAAGGAATGGACTTGCTAGCGAGGAGAGAGCCAGCACGCACGAGCAAAGCTTCCTTCTTCCAGGTCCTAATATAGGCTGCCTGCAGAAGGTGTGGTCTGGGTTAGAGGTGGGGTTTCCCTGCTCAAAAAATCTGGATTAAAGGTGTGTCTTTAAGATTCAGATCAGAAGTGGATCTTCCCGCTTCATATTAAGCAAAAATCCCTCACAGGTGTGCCCCTCCATTTGTGGATTTTGGTTAATTCCAGATGTAATCATATCGGCCACCAAGAATGGCCACCGCAGATTATCTATCTCTGTTGCTGAGTTATCAGCGTTCTTTATTCTGGATACAAGTGTGTACGTGTTGCATGTCAGAGGTGAGCAGAGACTCCCCTCAGGGAGAGTCCTTGCATTTCCTTGTGGCGTTCTTTGAAGCACAACGTTTTAAATGTTGATGAATTCTAATTTATCTGTTCACTTTCTGTTTTAGTAGCATTTACAAAACCATTTTTACTGTATTTTGTCAGTTTTAGTCCATATAAACTGGGGAAAAGGTAGTTTATCTTGGCCAGTTCACTGTGAGAAGCACAGGAGTCCACTGCCTTGGAGTTCCTCTGTACTCCGACCCACCTGGATCATAGGCTTCCTTTTGCTTCTGAGGCCACAGAAGTGACAGGTGACAGAAATAGCATCTTTACTTCTGACAGACAGTGTGCCTCCCCCCTCCCCCTCCCCCTCCCAATCTGTGGTGGATTACTGAAGCAAGTCTGTTTGCTAGCTGAGATTGAAAAAGGAATGTCCTGCTGCCTGGGCTGTTGTCCATGGTCATCAACAGCTGTTGCTCTCCCTGTCAGGAAAGGAGAAAAGCCTAGACGAGCTCCAGGAATGGTCTTTGCCACTGCAGGTGTTGGTGGTGGCATGACAGGCTGGGAGCTGTGGATGCCACCATGAGGTGTGAGGAGAGCTTCAGTCACTCCGAGGTTCCCTCCCAAGGATGACTGAGATAAGGAGTCCCAGCTCTGAGGAGTTTGAACTCACAGAGGCTGAAGGTGGCGGCCTCCTTTGTCACCTGCGGCTTTTTGACCTTTTCTGAACGGTGAGAAAGTGGGGAGTTCCTTTCAGTGTACCCCCTAACAGTCATTTTGAATGTGCGGTTTAGCCCTGAAGAACTGAACTGGCACATTGTCTCTAGGGGTAGATCCCAATCAACATCTGTAGGCAGGGCAGGGGGACACAGCGTGGAAGACACAGTGTGCCCTGTTTAGGTTTTTTTTTTAGCTTATTTCAGTTGTATGAGGCTGTGGACTTGATTGTGACATCTCTGTGCCTCCATAGGTTGTAATTTGCGTACTCGTCCTTTTCTATTCCTCCTCCTTTTCCCGTTTACTTCTAATTTCATGGCCTTTCCTCCTTAGCTTCTGCACATGCTAGAAAACATTTGTCTGCCTGAGTCCAGCTTGTTTCACACCACACGGTGACCTTCAGCTCCATCCATGTTCCTGAAAGGGCCATGATTTCATTCTTTGGACCTGTGTCTGTGTGCCACCCTGTTTTTATCGACTTATGAATGGATGGGCACCCGGGCCACTGTGGAATACCACAGTAAACGTGTCCCCGTAGGAAGCTGACCTGGATTCTTTTTGGTAGAGGTTGTACTTTATCTCGGTGGGGGCCTCCACACCGATTTTCCAAGTGGCTGGACCCCTGCCTGTGTGTCAGCCCTGTGTGTCCACACCTCCTTCCTAGAATTTGTTTGTTTCCTTGGTGACAGCCATTCTTACTGGGTGACGAGAACTCTCAAGGTAATTTTGATTGCATTTTCCTGGTAACGAAGGGTGCTGGACAGTTTTTCATGCGTTTATTGAGCATTCTTCCTTTGCCCATATTTGTTGTTGAAGTTGTTGAGGTCTTTATACTATAGTTGTTGGCTCCCTGTTGGGCGTGTACCAGGCCCGGCTTCTGTGCCTCCCTGTCCCTTCCCTCTGCTGCTCCCTTTGTGTGGAGCTTTTGTGTTGGAAGCAGACTCACTGGTAACCAAACAGCAGAGCGCTGCTGTGTGCTTCCCTCACACAGGGTGGCAGCTGGAAGTCCTGTTCATAGGCACCGTAAGGCAGTGCGGGCCAGGCCGAGGAGGACAAGCAGCAGCTTAGATTTCCGTTGCAGGAGGGTTGGCAGTCCTGGAGGCGGGTGCTGGTGACAGTGTCACAGCTGGTGTGTCTCTAATGCCACTGGAGAGTAGACCCTTCAGAAAGATGAAGACGGTATTCTGCCACAATAAGAACTGCCGTCGTTTGAAAAAGGAACCCTTGTAAGGCCCTGTTTTGTGGTGGAAGTTGTTAGATCGCAACTCTGTTTCAGGGAGCGAAATGCCCTGAAGCGGCTCAGGAGTTCTCAGGCACTGCAGTCTCTGAGGCCTTTTAGTAGCTGCCAGCTCCAATTTCAGCCAGCGAAACTGCCAACTGATGGGTTTGACTTAGCCAGAGGTTTGGGGATGATATCAACGTTTCTCCTGGGCCAGCAGGATGGCTCAGCAGCAGGTAAAGGTGCTTGTCTGCTAAGCCTAGTGACCTGAATTTGATCCGGGACCCCACGTAAAGGTAGCACCAATTCCACAAAGCTGCTCCCTGACCTCTACATGTACATCATGAACACACACATGCACACATGCATGCACACACACGTTTCTTTCAGATTTTTCAAAGCTGGGCTCAGTTCTGTCTCTCTCTTTTTTTTTTTTTTTTTTTTTTTTTTTTGCATTTAACAGATGCCCCCATTTGATGGTCTGTGGACAGCTTTACACAGTGGTTTCTCCCTAGGCCCTGCTCAGTTTAGGAAATCTCCTCACCACAGTGATTGCCTGTGGTATCTGAGTGCTTCTCCCATGTGCCTTCTGGAGCAGGAAGAACAGAAAGAAACTCAGGGTAGAGAAATTACGTACATGTTCTGTGGAACTAAGGTGTCAAGTTCATTAAAAACAAACCTTTAAGCCGGGTGGCGGCGGTGCACGCCTTTGATCCCAGCACTCAGGAGGCAGAGCCAGGCAGATCTCTGTGAGTTCGAGGCCAGCCTGGGCTACCAAGTGAGCTCCAGGAAAGGTGCAAAGCTACACAGAGAAATTCTGTCTCGAAAAAACCAAAAAAAAAAAAAAAAAAAAAAAAAAAAAACAAAAAACAAAAAACAAAAAAAAAAAAAAAAACCTTTAAAGAATTTAAAGAATTAAACAGGAATTGGTGTCTCCCACTTCTTAGCAGATTGTCACCTTCTGCATGTCCTACTACTTGCCCTTCCCACTAGACACTGGAGAGACACTTGTGGGTTGATAATCAGATATTATTGATGACACTGTGTAGTTTTTTTTGGTTTTTTTTTTTGGTTTTTTTGGTTTGGTTTTTCGAGACAGGGTTTCTCTGTGTAGCTTTGCGCCTTTCTTGGAACTCGCTTTGGAGACCAGGCTGGCCTCGAACTCACAGAGATCCTCCTGCCTCTGCCTCCCCAGTGCTGGGATTAAAGGCCTGCGCCACCACCGCCCCGGCGACACTGTGTAGTTTTTAATCTGATTTGCTTGTCTGATGTTTTTTAAAAAGGAAGGAAAAAAAGAAGAAACTGAAATAAAAGGAAAAAATGCAAAAGTCTAAGGGTCAAAACAGGCCGGATGAGAGCTCTTATTTTAAGTGTGTGTGTTTTCAAGGGTGTGGAGAGAGGCGCGTGATCGAATTGTGGGTTTCCCCGGCCGGTACCATGCGTGGGACATCCCTCACCAGTCCTGGCTCTACAACTCCAACTACTCCTGTGAGCTGTCCATGGTGCTGACAGGCGCTGCCTTCTTTCACAAGGTGAGCAGGTGCTGGGTTCGGAGCTCTGCGCTTAGCAAGGGTGAGCTCGTGTGAGAGCGGATGCGGCCTTCACACCAGCCTTTCTGCTCCTGTGACCCTTCTGGGCCAGGGGCCAGCGATTCCTGCCTTTGAGGAAACTGAGTGATGTGCTTAGAGAAGCAAGCCGAGCATGGTGGCCCACGCCCGGAATCCCAGTGGTCTGTAGCGAAGTAGGAGGCTAGGCTAGGTTGTACAGTGAGACCCCATCTCCTTAAGACAAAACCAAACCAAACCATGCATACAGTAACTGAAAGTCAGGACCAGGACTGCCCGCGGACCACGAGGACTGCCCGTAGATCATTGGCTCTCACTGTGGACAGCTGAGGGCACTAGACCAAAAGACCTGTAGGATATCCAAGTCTCCTTCCAGCACGGCCACCCCAGATGTGGCTCAGTCAGGCCGGAGCCTGGCACTCTTCTGGCTCAGACTGCTTGCCAGTGTACAAGGTTCACTGTGGGCCTCTGTCCAGGGCTCTGCCACTTCTGCCCAGAGGTGTTTTCACATTAGGGTGTCGACTCGCTCAGGACCTGCAGCGCAGGTCCCTTCGGCCTGTCACGCCTCTCCTGCACTGTTAGCTCTCTGTTACTCTGCTTGCTCTCCTTTCCCTACATTTCTTCTGATCTGCAACATATCCATTGGCTTCTTGTGGCTTCTGGGATTTCAATGGGTGTCTGGTCAGAGCTGCAGTGTGTGGGACATATAAAGAACACCAAAGTCTGAAAACCTGCATGAGAGAAATTATACAATATCTTAGATTTTTATGTTTACTTGTTGAAATGCAGTCGTTTTGGATAATGGGGGGCAATGAAGGTATTCTACTTTCCTTTTTCTTTTTCTTCTTTTTTTTGGACACAGGGTCTCTTTACATAGCCTTGGCTGTCCTGGAACTCACTATGTAGACCAGGGTGGCCTCAACCCGAATTCGGAGATCTGCCCACCTCTGCCTCCCAAGTGCTGGAACTAAAGGCATGCACCACCACTGCCTTTTTCTTTTGCGGGGCTACTCAGGATCAAACCTAAACTGGAGTGTGCATAGTGCTCTGCTGCTAAGTGACAATCCAGTTGTTTTCGAGGTTTTTTTTTTTTTTTTTTTCCAAGACAGCGTTTCTCTGTGTAGCTTTGCGTCTTTCCTGGAACTCGCTTTGTAGACCAGGCTGGCCTCGAACTCACAGAGATCCACCTGCCTCTGCCTCCCGAGTGCTGGGATTAAAGGTGTGCGCCACCACTACCCGGCTGTTTTTGAGTTTTAAGATCGTGGTTATAAGGACATTTAAAATGCCACACAGGCTCACACTGCATTTATTTTTTAAAAATTTAAATTGTTATTTTCTTCCAGATGTGTGTGTGTGTGTGTGTGTGTGGTATGCACATAGGATTTGTTTGCATGTCTCTGTGCAGGCTCAAGGTTGATGTCGGGGTCATCCCTGATCATCTTCTACCTTCTTCATTGAGGCAGGGTCTCAGTGAACCCCAGAGCTTGCAATATGTCTGGTCTTGGTAGCCAGCTTGCTCTGGAGGTCCTCTGCCTCCACCTTCCCAGGCTGTAATTACAGGCGGGCTACCACACCCATCTGGCATTTATGTGGGTTCTGGGCCGCCAAACTCGAGTTCTTAGCTTTGCAAAGCCAGCGCTTTTAGCCACTGAGTCATTACCCCAGCCCTGTATCCCATTTCTTCTGAGTGATGCCGGCATATACGCTCTGAAGAATCCCTGTTCTGGAGGTGGTGGGCACTGCCCTAGTGTTCCAGGGGCTTGGGTTCCATTCCCAGCACCACAGAATCCCTGTTCTGAGATGAGCAAGTCATTTCTACTGCCCCTCACAGAATGCCTTTGCCAGGTCCTCAACCCTTTGAACCAGCTTCTGTGAGGGTACTACCTTCCATTTGGTACTTTCTTGTAGACTGTAAAGATGCACTGATACATGAGATGTTCTCACAGTGAAGATCTGCATAGCAAAATGCTCATCATTCCTGCTCTTCAGTCCCTAAATTCCAATAGTGAGTCCCCACTGTGCCTACCTCCTGGGCACCTTCCCACACGGGTCCCAGCACCCCCTAGAGTCATGCATATTTTTGCTGGAAGTGAAAGAACGTCTAACAGTATTATGGTCCTTTCTTCCCTGACAGTATTATGCCTACCTGTATTCTTATGTGATGCCCCAGGCCATCCGAGACATGGTGGATGAGTACATCAACTGTGAGGATATTGCTATGAACTTCCTGGTCTCCCACATCACACGGAAGCCCCCCATCAAGGTAGGCCCGTTACCTGTGGAAGGCGTATGCACGCGCATTTCACTCTTCCTCAGAACATTCCTGTAAAGTGCACAAGGACACCCCTTAGATAACCGGTGGTAGGCTGTAAGGCAGGGCCTCGCACCGAGGCCATGGGACTTGTGGGGTGTGAGGGATGGGGCAGCTTCACTCCTGTCTCTCCTTCACCTCTGAAGCCGGCTGCGGCTGCCAAGGGTGGATGCATTAACTGCTCTGTTACCGAAAGGAATCTTCCTATACCAGCCTTATGGTAGCCGCCGCGCATATCGAAACAGTGTTGCTGGTCCCTGCTGTGAGGCGGTGGTCACAGCTTCTTTGTGTCCCAGTTCAGTTCCCAGCATGCACGTTGGGGGGCTCCCGCCCTCCTCTAACTCCAGTTCCTGTCTTCTGGACTCTGCAAGCGCTGCACTCATGGGCACACCCACACACAGACAGACACACATCTGTGCGCATAATTACAAGCAAAAATGTAAAGAAACCACTGCTCCGGTGAAAACCGTGATTCTATGATGCAAGTGTGTGGTGTGGGGTTGTGCCTTCGGTGAGAGTTGGTGGAGCCGTGGGTGGGTGGAGTGAAGAGGCCGGGCCGATGGGGCTGTGTCTCTGCGTGTGGACCCTACACATTGCAGCTTACTCTTAAATGTCTCTTTTGAACTGTCTCACTTGTGAGAGGGTAGAAACGCCCGCCTCGCTTCGTTCTCCTGTGCGGACACGTTAGTGTGAGCCTGCACTGAGGCGGGACACTGGAAGGCCTCGTCTGCCCCGAGTTAGTCTGCCCTGTTTCTGTCCCAGGACCAGGGTTGCCTGTTCTGAGCTTTCCATGAATGACCTTACACCTTTTCTCCACGTCACTTCATCATCTTGCTTACATAGTTTGGTCATCTCGTTTCCCAGTCTCAGTTCTAATTTCGGTACCCTTCACTTGCTGATTTTTCTCTTCCTGCTCACTGGTTGAATGTCTGTATGATTTCTGAGTGTCTCTGGAAAGTTCCTTGTGCACACACACTTTCACCACAGCCGCCCGTCACCCTGCTGCCTCTGTCTTCGGTTTCTGTAGGTCTCCCTCCCTCTGCGCTCGCTCCTGTGTATGGCTTGTTTGGATGCCGCACAGGGCTTTTCCTATGTCCGGGCTCACAGCCTCTTTAAGACCAGCGCAGGCTTCATGAGCATCTTGGGGGTGTGCAGGGCACACAAGTAGCTTAAATTCCTGCCTCAGTCCCACAGGAGACGTCTTCAGATGCAGCCAGAGGTGTGCCATTCTCCTTCGATTAGAGCTGAGCTTGGGAAGAAAACCTTTGTCCACCATCTTTGTCGGTACCCAGGTCTCATCCTGCCGGGTCCCAGGCTCAAGACTCTAGCAGAACTTTGTGAAGGGTTGCTGTCTTGCTTAAGAGACACCATGACCACGGCAACTCTTTCTTTCTTTTTTTTTTTTTTGTTTTTTGAGACAAACTAGCTCCATAGACCAGACTAGCCTTGAACTCATGGAGATCCTCCTGCCTCTGCCTCCTGAGTGCTGGGATTAAAGGTATGTGCCACCACTGCCCAGCCAATGGCAACTCTTATAAAGGAAAACATTTAATTAAGGCTGGCTTACAGTTCCAGAGGTTCAGTCCGTTATTGTCATGGTTTCAGAAGCATGGCAGCGTGCAGGCAGACATGGACCTGGAGAAAGAGCTGAGAGTTCTACCTCTTGATCCGCAGGCAACAGGAAGTGAACTGTGTTCCATGCTGGATGTAGCTTGAGCACATGAGACCTTAAAGCCCGCCCCCACAGTGACACACCCCTCCAACAAGGCCACACCTCCTTATAGTGCCACTGCCTAGAGTCCAAGCACTCAAATATTTGAGACCACGGGGCTATACCTACTCAAACCACAAGTTACCTATGTTAATGGTTGACCATGTGTGTGTGACACCATCATGTTACTTACATTTTTCTAATTGTTGGAAATCTCAATCATATAGACTATTTTCTCACGTTTTAAAATGTAATTTTCTTAACTATCTTTCTAATGGCTATGTCATATTTTAGAATGATTTGTTTCTGTTTTGACTGGCTTTTCCAGTATTTTGCTCTGAAAAACAAATAACTGTAGACCATGTCTTGCTCTGCCACCCAGATAAATACTGCAGGTAGACTTGATTGGACCAGTAACACGGGCATACTAAGACTTTGTGTCTGTTAAGTATGGGGACGTGGAAAGAGCCCGTGAGTGTTTTGGACACGCACATGCTGGGCGGTGTGGATGTAGCCGTCGGCTCAGCGGCTTCCCTGTGGACTTGGCCTTGGCTTGGCCTCGCTGTCGGGTTCTGTCAGCAGCCACGCCGTGTTCTCACCCTGCTCTTTCTCCTGTCTCCAGGTGACATCGAGGTGGACTTTCCGATGCCCAGGGTGCCCTCAGGCCCTGTCTCATGACGACTCTCACTTTCACGAGCGGCACAAGTGTATCAACTTCTTTGTCAAGGTGTACGGCTACATGCCCCTCCTGTACACACAGTTCAGGGTGGACTCCGTGCTCTTCAAGACCCGCCTGCCCCACGACAAGACCAAGTGCTTCAAGTTCATCTAGGGCCTTGCCGGTTCCGAAGAGACGAGGAGCAGCGTGAGGGGAGTCGCTCCCAGGTTCCCAGGCATTGAAGGACCTTGGGGACATCTGTGTGGCGGGGGCCCAGACCCTTGGCAGGGAGGCAGCAGGAAGGAGTGGAGAGGCTAGCCTGTCTTTATCCGGAAGTCAGCCACACTGGGCCCAGAATCCCGGTCAGCAGACTCAGGGCTTCTGCACAGGGCACTGACTGAGAGTGAACACTGAGTACTCTGGGGACTCTGGAGAGTCACCAGTTCATAAGCCCAGGACGGCTGGTTCGTGGTTTTTTAAATTCAGTAACAGCTATTATTATTTAAAGAGAGTTTTCACATCTGCCCTTCAAGGCTTATTTATATGTGTGCGTATATGTACACACATACGTGTACACACACACACACACACACACACACACACACACACACACACACACACGCACAATTTGGTGGGGTGAGGGTACACCTGCAATTTCTGCCAATCTCTCCAAGGGAGGGACCTAGCTGGCTCTGTATTTGGCGGACAGGGTCCTGACCCTGCCTCTGGACTGTCGTTTGCAGCCCCATCCTCCCAGGGGCACTCGCTGCAGAAATAAGCAGGATGGACTTGGCCTAGGCAAGATCTCCTGATCTATTCCGACCCCTTTCTGCTGCCTCAGTGATGCTAACACAGCTTCTTCTCCTGCTGGAGGCTGCACTGTGCAGACCAGGAGCTGTGATCCCGGGCTTGGGGGGGGTGGGGCTGGTGCCAGGCGGCACTTCCTGTCCCTGGGCTTTCTGCTCCTCTCCCATCCCTTCCTGTGTTTGAGAGAGAATACGGAGGCAGGGATGAGGCCTGCCCAGTGGCTCTTCAGCTCACCCTCCTGGTGGCACTGGTGCAGGGCGCTGGTGGCGGGTTCCTGTAGTACTTGCTTCTCTGGAGGAGACAACAGGAAATTGGCAGGCTGGAAGGCCTCGGCTGGGAGCTTTTGTGTGGTGTAGAACTAGCCTGAGTCCTTTGGAGGATTCCAGAGTCTCACGGCAGGGCACGTGGCTTGGGATGAACCCCCAGGTGAGCTCACCTTCCCACTTCCGTCTGGACTCCATCCTGTACCGATGGGGTTTAGATCCCTGATGCCGTGTTGGCTGTAGGAAGCCCCCTCTTTCAAGGTCTGGGATTTGCTAGGAGAGTTCTAGTCTGGTCTTGGCATTCATTCACCCCTACGTTATCACTCTCCTCCACTCCTCGTTATGGTTCTGTCCCCAGGGCCGAAAGTGAAATAAGCTAATTTCGGGCGTGGTGGCAGCCAGACACTGGAAGCGTTGTGCTGTGTCAGGGATTCAGCCTGAGACTTGTCGCCCCAGCCCCACGTGGTTGAAGTGGGACCGAGTGTTTCCAGCAGCTGAACCAGAGCTCAGGTCTGTCCTGCACCTGCCTTAAGCCAGTGTCGTCTTCCTCGGCCCTGACCGAGCGCTGCTGATCGGGGTCCTTTCCTGCCTGCTGTCCCGACTTCTGTGTAGATCCTTCTGCTGTAGGGCTGGCATGGGCCCTGGGAGGCCCTCTGGCCAGCAGGACCAGGCTGCTGCAGAGCTTCCCAAGGGCCGCCTGGGACATTGAGTTCTTGGCCACTCAGCAAAGGGGTCCAGACTCCTTACCCCAACTTTCTGTCCTCTTACTATTCCTTGTAGCGGTGGCCCTTTTCCCTCAGGGGAGCCAAAGAGTGTGGTGTTTTTTTGCTAAATATGTGGCTGCTACTTTTTTTCTTTCTTTCTTTTTTTTTTTTCCTTCCCAGTATTGCCATGAGCCCCATCCCTGTCGGCCTTGTTTCTTTTGATGTGAGAACTTCTTGTACATTGATGCTCTGGCACCTGATGAGAAAGTCAGTCTCTATGGTAGAACCCCTTTGTAGGGCACTGTTTTGGTCACTCATGGGTATCATCGCAATGTCTTTCAGGGATAGTGATGTCAGAGCATCCTATGGGATGGCATTCCTGGGCCTGGTGGGAACACTAACTGAAGGACCCCAGCAGCAAGTGTGGACAGTGACTGTGGACTCTTTCAGAGGCAAGAGGCAGAGGCAAAGCGGTTGGACGCTGCTTGTCATTTGGGTTGGGGAGCGAGGGGACATGCTTGGAAACAAGTGTCAGGAGCCTGCCTGGTGTTGGGTGCAGCTCCTCATGGGTCACCCCCTAGCGCAGACTCCTCTAACAGGGGCACACCTGGCTACCTGTTTCAGTTTCCAGGGCCCGGACAGCTTTGTTTTTCAGTTGCTCTTTATCTTGAGGGCAAGGGCCACCCACAGAGTGACAGTCCCCCAGGGTGCCTCAGGCCAGTGGACCACCTACAATGCTCCTGTCTGGGGTGGCCCTGTGAGTGAACGTGGAGCTGGAGGGTGGGGCTGCCTGGGGCAGCTCGGATAACATAATTTGTCCATCTGTCTGCCCCTTTCAAACCGTGAGCACAAAGGTCTTATGTTGGATTTTTGTAAAAAACGAAATAAATGGAGACTTTAACTCAAGCTTGGAGGTGTTTGGTTATTCCCAGCAGGGATAGAGGCGTTACCTGAGCCAGGGTGCCGCCTGCCTCATCAAAGCGGCCTCTGCGTGGCCAGATGGGAGCACTCCGACTCCAGCCAGGGAGCGATAAGGGGAGCCGGACAAGCGTGAGCCCAGGCAGTCAGCCAGTGTCCGTTTTGCACACCAGCGGGAATTTTAAGAGATTTATTTCTCTTGTGTGCATGTGTGTGTGTGACTGTGTGTGTTAATATAAGCACACTTGTGCAGCTGCCTGCTGAGGCCAAAAGAGTTAGGGACAGCTGTGAGCCACCCAATGTGTGTGCTAATGGAGGTCCAGTCCTGGGCAAGAGCAACGGGTCTTTTAACCCCAAGAGCCATCTCTGGCTCCTCCCACCAGCCTTGACAAATGCGCTGTGATGTCCTCTGCTGACCTGGTAGGGGTGGGCTCTGGGTGTCCCTGCGCATCAGATCATAGGCCTTTGCTGTCTGCATCTGAGAATTGCTACAGGGGTTGAAGCAAGTGCTGTCCTGGGCTGTCGAAGATGGAACCCCAGGAAGGCCTCAAGGGGCAGGCCCTCTTCTGGCTCTGCAGGTGGGAGCCCAGGGCCCTGACACTGAAGATTGACAGGACTTAAACGTGTCCTTCTGCTGGGGACAACGGGGGGGGGGGGGGGGGGGGGGGGGGGGGGACACGACACTCATGCCATAGTTAGACTTCTTGCCCAGAATACTGAGGAGGGTGAAGGAGGCTGTGATGGAAACGCTCTCACTGCATCCACAGAGAAGGCCTATTCAGAATTTCTGGCTTAGTTCTGCCTCAGGCCCACCTGTGGAATCCAGAGTGTCAGCAGGGTCTGTCGTCAGTGGCGCTGTCGCTCAAGTGTTAGGGCTGGTTCCAGATGGTGGGGTATGGGCACTGCTGTGGGGTGTATGTGCTCAGACACTGGGGTGTCAGCCCATAGCACGGGTGGGGTCACAGCCATCGGCGAGAGGTGTAGTCTCAGAAAGTGGCAAAAACTGCCAGGCGTAGGCCTTCCGTAAGACGGCGAGTCGGCTTTGGTGCACATGGGCAAACGCGGTGGACTGAAAGGAAGCCAACTGCCTGCTTGGCTCTCCATGTGTTTCAAAGGTAGAGGGCTTGCTCCCCTGCCGCAGCTGCCCTTGGGGTGTGAGCCGAGGAGTGGCTGCTGTCCCGTCTCCTGGCAGAGCAGCCCTGCTGGCTGCCCGTGGCCTCCTGTGTGCTCTGCATCAGCCACTGAAGAAGGAGCACCCACCGAGGAAGGCACCAAGCCATTCGTGGGTGCCTGACGGGAGAGCGGGGCAGGCTGAACCCACGGCAGAGTGAGCTGGATTGCTTCCAAGGTACCCAGGCATTGAATGACTGGGGGATATGTGTAGGGTGGGGTTTAGACTCTCTGCTGGGGGGCGGCAGGAAGGGTGGAAAGGGGGTAACTGTCTTGCTAACAGCCACTTGTGCATTGCAACGATGAGTGAGCCAGGTGTGACGGTGCCGACCTGCAGTCCAAGTGCTCAAGAGGCAGGAGGACTGCCTGGAGTTGGAGGCATCTTGGGCACTTGGGCCGTTTCCAGAGTTGAGCGTTTCGGAATTAAGCTGCTGTGAACACTGACGAGCAAGTCCATGGTGGACCCACCTTTCTCCCTGCAGTGGGTACCTGTGAGCAGGGGTGTCAGGCGATGCACACTTGCACGCTGCAGTTTTCTGCAGTGATCGCTGCCTTTTGTACGTGCGGTAATGCTGGGTGTGTTCAGTGCCGCATGCTCAGCGGTCTTGGGAATGTGCTCCTCTTTGTCCTGGAGTTCAGGGGAGACCTGGGCTCTGCTGAGCTGAAGTAAGCAGAGAATGTGCACAGCACAAAACCCAGCAGCAGGAGCTGTACCCGGGCTCACTGATGACTGGAGGGATAGGCTTACAGGCTGGGAAGGCCATTATTTCAAAGTATAAAAGCACCAATCAGGAAGTATATTTTTAAATTATTATTTGTGAGGCATGTTCGCACCTTGTAGTACAGGTGAGCCTGGAAAACACTAGGTACCCCAGGCTGGCCTTGAACTTGAGCAATCCTTTTGCCTTGACCTCCTGAGTGCTGGGGTTGCAGGTGTGAGCTACCCCTGACTAGTAAGTAGCACTTTAGGTAGAAATACGTCCATTAGAATGATTAGGTTGCTGTTCACTGTGGTGTATTCACAGTTGTGTGTCAGGAAGACAGCAGAGTTAGGAACTGATACTGTGGCTACTAGAGGGTCAAGGGACGGAATCCTATGGCCTCTAATTCCTGTGTGAGAGACAAGCAAGGTTACCGGTGCCTAACTGTTGTAGGAATTAGGCAGAGTCACTGTACATTAGGGTGAATAGCTGTTTCCTAGGAGCACTTTGACCTTGAAGAATCACTGTGGAAAACACATTTGTCTTTCTGCAGGGTGGGCGGTATTGCGGCCTTTGCATGACTTTGGTCACAAGATGCCTCTGGCACACCTGAGGTTCTTGGATTACTGTGTATTTACACAGTAAAGGACTAAAGTCATGAGGACATGTGATGTTTTCCTCTGGAGAGGCGTATAGATTAGATAGAACCTTTGTAGGAGGAAATACTTTACAGTCAATAAATATGCCTTTTGTACGGCTCTTTAGGGTTCAGTTCACCAGAGGCTGGACCTTCCTCTACCACACAGGCCTTACAGTTTCATCCTGGAGTGACCTCTTTCTTTGACTGATCTCCGTGGCACAGGACACCCTGACACCTAATGACAAGACCTAGGTAAAGACCCTGCTCAGACACCATGGTGCTAAGCTGCAAACGCTGAAATACATATAAAACCATTTGACGGCAGCGGGGCTGACGCCTGGGGCACACGAAGCTGTGGAGACTGCAGAATAAAACCCCCAGGATTTAAGCTCCTGATCTGGCTGGAGCCCGTGGCATTGGCCATCTTTGGCTCAGTTCTGTATCGTCTGTCTCCAGGCTCAGCTGTCCTCCTCCTGAACCAGAGCTGGTTACTTACACCCTACCCCAGGTTCAAAATAATAATGCATGGATATGTCGTCATCCCACTGTTTCAGGAGGGCCTGAAAACAGGTGCCATCTGCCTCCCCGCAGTGGCAGCCTGGTGTCCCGGTGCCTGTGTTGGGGAGGGAGAAGCGGCCCGTTTCAGCCCCGGTTGCTTAGCTCTTGAGTGCACCATCACACAGTGATGGTTCCTGTTGGTCCTTCTACATCATCTGGAAAAGCCGACTCCTGCCTCTCCAGGATATGGTGAGGGCTGTGGGCCGGAGGCTGTGGAGTGAGATGGAATATGGTGCGCCCTTGCCTGAGAGGAATGGACCAGGAGTCATGTCTCCTTGGCGGATGTAGAGGGCAGGGAGCCACAAACTGGCCGTTTTTGGGGACCCTCACTGAAACTCTGTATTTCAGGCCCCACGTCCAGCACTGGATTGGGGCTGTGAGGAAAGAGGAGCTGGGCTGGGAACTCCAGCTAGGCCACAACAGGTCCCTGAGCCAAGAACGGCGAGGGAGGAAACGTCTCCTGTTTGGCAGCTGCTAGGGTTGAGCTCACTTGTTACAGCAGTAGAGCCGTGCTTGAATCCTTCGGGGAAAGACTTGTTAGACAGACAGACGTGGTGGTGAGGTCAGCCTGGGCTACTTATGTCAGGACCCTGTCTCCAAACAGGCAGGCAGTGAGTTACAGAAGACTGTGCAAAATAAATGGAATCGTGTACTCTAGCAAGGACAGTCTGTCACTCAGGTTGTGCTCAGCGCCTGAAGTGCTGCCCGGCACTCCTGCTCCTGTGGCGCAGTGAGTGGACGGAGGAAGACTAGAAGATGGGCGCTCACTGCTCCACACTGGGAAGGCCCAGATCACAGGTGAGCAGTGGCTCCGTGACCTATTCTCTGGGCTGCGCCTGGAGCACCAGGCTATCTTAACTCGGTGGGCTCCCTCTGAGACTACAGAAAACAGACAGAATTGGCAAAAGCGGGTTCCTCAGGCTCCATTTAGTCATCGATACCATTAGGCTTGGGTGGAGTTTTTTGTTTTTGTTTTTTTCCTGGAGCTGAGGACTGAACCCAGGGCCTTGCGCTTGCTGAGCTAAATCCCTAGCCCATTGGGTGGAGTTCTTGAGTGTCAGTGGGTACTTCTTGAGCCAGGGCCAGTCACAAGCAGCTTTCATTAGTTCTGTGGGTTCTACTAACCAACCTATTGTGGCTTCCAAATATCTAACCCTAGTCAGTCACCTGGCTCTCTCCCTGTACCTGGGACAGCAGCACCACACTCTGCTGGAAGAATGCTTTGTCTCCATCTAGCTTCTGTGGCCAAGTGGGTGCTGGTGACTTAATTGCCCTCTGTAACTTCTAGGTCATCCCACCTGCCAGGCATCAGTCTGTTGGAGGATCAATGCCTCCGGGCCCTCTGATCAGACTTACCAAAGTCAGACTGACTGTCCCCAAGGCAATTCTTTCTGCATGCATACCTGGTAGACAGTGTATTTAAATGTCTGTGTGGGTCTTTTGAGCTTTATAATACATTTTCACTTTTCCAAGATGTTTCAAGTTTGATCTCTCATGAGAAAGAAGGTGATTCACCTACACAATCTCCTGAAACAGCACCCAGCTTGCAGAGCAGGCCCCCAGTCCGGCCCCTCCCAGGCGGGCTCACGTAGTGGAGTCTGAGGTACATTCCAGGACCCTCGGCAGAATGTGCCCACGGTGAAGATGGGAAAGTGAAATCCCTTTCGTCTGCCAGTCAAGAGCTCACCCCAGACACAATCCCAGGAGAGCGATCACCAGCCTTCCCAGAGCCTGTGCCATCCCCTCTACAGCACGTCCTACAGCTCCCATGTCACTAAAAACCCCTTGTGACATTCCCTCACGGTTGGGACCTAACCCAGGGCCTCATTCATGCTAGGATACATGCTAACTGCACCCCGGCCCTCTTTTTGAGACAGGATCTCCTTCAATTGCTTAGGCTGGCCTTGGACTTGGGGTCTCCCCATCTCTGGAGAAACTGAGCACCCTGGCCTGCACCACCATGGCTGGTAGACTTCCAGCTGTCCTCCCACCCGTGCTCCAAGGCACTGCCATTGATTTGCAAAGCTGGCTTTCTTAGACGTGGTCGGGCCCAGTGTGATCCACAAGCAGCCATCTCTGAAGGGTCCTTCTGAGACCACCCTTCCTCCCGCAGTGTGGGCAGGGGCTGGAGAGCGGCATGTCTGTCAGCTAGTGGGGTGGAGCAGCAGCCATGCGCCACCAAACCGGATGCGCACTCTAAGAGGTGTACGTCAGTTAGGCTGTTTTGCCATTTCATTAGAGAAGGCTTCACTGAATTCTTGGATTGTACTGCTCAGGGGTCTCCCTAACAAGGTCGTCACCTATCTGTGTAAGAAGTACCTTTTCACAGAATTCAAATATATCTGAATTCATTATTGCTGCTCCCTCTTCCTCTCTTTTGTTTTTCAAGACAGGGTTTCTCTGTGTAGCCCTGACTGTCCTGGAAATCACTCTGTAGACCAGGCTGGCTTCGAACTCAGGAGGCAGGTGCTGGAACTAAGGGCATGCACCACCATATGTGGCTTGTTTCTGCTTCTTGAGACGGAGTCTGAAGAGCCCAGGCTGGCCTTGAATTTGCTGTGTATCAGAGGATGACTGAATTCTCCAGCACTGGGATTATAGCGGCATTTTTATAAACCGGGCTGGGTTATGATTAAGGCAGAGGTTAGATGTGCTGTGGCATTTTCACTGGTGGGTGTAGTGTCAGACCCCCGCCCCCAGATATTAAATCATTATTTAGACTGTGGTTCACCAGAACAGGGTACTTCTATAAAAATAATGTTTATTTTAGGAGAAGGGGCCCCAGAACAGAGCTGTAGGCTTGCTTTCTGGTTTGGGGGACAGTCCTTTATCCGGTGAAGTACTGTAGGCAGGGAAGTCAAGAGCCGCCCCCTTCGGGCCCTGAAACATACATAGGCCAGCCATTTTCACACTTCCCTTAGGAAAGGACACCTGTCATGCTGTCGTCCAAGCTGCTCAAGAGCTCCGGAGCCGCAAAGGACAGGATCCCCAAAGTTCTTGGCTTCGGCAGTACAAGGACATGCAGGTCCTGGCCCAGAGACACCTCTCCTCTCTGGAAGTCAGAGACCACCACCAGACTGTCTGAGGTGAAAGGCCTTGGAGTTCATGGATGCCCCACTCAGAACTTCTGTAGGAACCTGAGGACGAGGTCCCGCAATCGTACCCTCAGAGTCTCGTCATTGTCACAGATGATGTGAGTTGAGTCTTCTTCAATCTGGATGAGTGTCTCGGCTTCCTGCAGCAGGACAATATGGCCCTTGGCTGTGTCTTCCACCTTAATGTCACTGAAACCATGCTGTTCAAAAGAGGAGGATGGTTACTCTGGAAGCAAGGCCTGACTGAGCACTCGAGATTGGCATGACTCCCATGTGGTGGTAATCTAATTGTACTGAATTATTATTTTGATTGTATGTTAATAAATAAAGTTGTCTGGGGGTCAGAGCTATTAGAGCCATAGCAAGAGTGTGGCGGTGGTGGCACACGCCTTTAATCCCATAAGATCTCTGTGTGTTCAGGGTCAGAGCTATTAGAGCCATAGCAAGAGTGTGGCGGTGGTGGCACACGCCTTTAATCCCATAAGATCTCTGTGTTCAGGGATACAGTCAGCATTGGAGACATATACCTTTAAGACCTAGGGGGCTGTACATTCAGACAGTGACGAGGCAGTCATGTGTTTGGGTTTACAACCAATGAGAAGGCAGAACAACATACTTTAAAAAAACTAACCGACAGGAAGTAGGTCTCTTTTCGCGAAGCTGGGACAGCAGAAGGAAGGGTGAGATTTAGCTCTGAGCTCTGACCTCTCGACTTTCTCTTTTACATTGTTTCTGTGTTTCTTATTTAATAAGACGGTTGGTTACATCAACATCTGGCGCCCAACGTGACAAGAATCCATTAAAAACTGCTTGGCTTGGCGGCAGGTCCGCTTTCCCGCAAGGGCGGCAGGCGGCCCGCGGCGGCGGCGGTGGCACGCGGCGGCCGGCGGCGATCGGCTTCTTAGTCCGAGCCTGGGTCTAGTTCTGCTTGACCTCAGGCTGGACTATCGGTGAGCTGCTTGCTTAAATCCTGCTTAAAGCCGGTGCTACAAACAACTCAGAGTTGCCCTGCCGAACAGAGCCTTGCCTGTAAAGCCAACGCACGTGGTCGGAGCTTAAGGAAGCCAGACCCAAGCCTTGATTCGGCACAAGAGGGAACACGTGGCTGCATTTAAACTTTAGCCAGCTACGCTTTCTTGCTTTCTCTCTCTCTCTCTCTCTCTCTCTCTCTCTCTCTCTCTCTCTCTCTCTCTCTCTCTCTCTCTTTCTCTTTGGATTTACACCTGGGACACTAGGTGGCTGTTTTGAAAATCCCCTCGGATTTCTACTGTTCTACGCAGATTTGGTAAGTCATAATATATCAGATATTTTAAAGGAAACTATCTAAAAGAGAATTTTTTTCCACGTTTAAAAAAGATATGGGTTTTATGTGTACATTGGAAGAAAATTGGTTTTTGTTCGAAATTTTAGGCAGTCTGGCAATGGAACAACTATATAATATTAGTATTGGTGGAATTATGCACCTTATCACTATAATAATCCACATTTTAATATTTAAAAAGATAGTCAATTTAAGTGCCAGGATAACAGCTTTAGAAGAACTTGCTAAACCTGTAAAAATTCAGACAGAAGAAATTAACAGTGAAGTTGTTTCAAGTCGGGATCATAAGGTTGCAGAAAGAAAGCCTGTTTTCACACAGTCACCCTTAATTTATCCTGTAACCGTACAGCAGATGCCTGATCAAATGGCTACACAAAATAATTGGGCTCCAATTGAAATGTTGGATTTAAAAAGGTTTAAGGAGGCAATAGTATCTTATGGCATGCATTCCCCATATGTAAAGCAAATGTTAAACTCTTGGTCAACATATAATAGGATAGTACCACAGGACTGGCGGGACCTGGCACAAGGTGTTCTGGAACCCAGCCAGAGACTTCAATTTCTGACTTGGTTTAAGGAGGAGGCTAAAAACATAGAAAAACAATGGAGGGATAAAGGAATACAAGTTTGCCAGGATCAGCTTATGGCGAAGGCCAATATGCTTCAGCACAAACACAATGTTTATATGATGTCCAAACCCTAATTTTATGTCGAACGGCAGCCTTGAATGCATGGGACAAAGTTGAGGAACCAGGAAAAAAATCTGAGTCATTTACAAAGGTGAAGCAAGGCCCAAAAGAGTCTTTTACAGATTTTTTACAAAGACTGGCTTCAGCAGTAAAGAGAATGGTCTCAGATTCAGAAGCTGGTAAGGCAATAATTGAAGCTTTGGCATTTGAGAATGCGAATGCAGCATGCAAAACAATAATCAGGCCATTAAGGGCAAGATCTGCACCTATGGAAGATTGGATTAGAGAAACAATTAATGTTGAAGCTGATGAGCATGATGATACATGGGTAGGAGAAGTAATTTCAAAAGGTTTGAGGAGTGTTAGATGTTTTGGATGTGGGAAGCAAGGACATTTGAAAAGGGACTGTAGACAGGTCATTCCCAGAAACAATGTTTCTTCAAGGAACAATGGCAACAGAAGGCCCCTTCCTTCTGGAGTATGCAGAAGGTGTGGTAAGGGAAAACACTGGACCAACGAATGTAGATCAACAAAGGACAGACAGGGTAATCCTTTGCCTCAGTCTTCGGGAAACTCCCAGAGGGCCTCAGGCAGGCCCCAGTGCAAATCCAGTTCAAACCTTTCCTGCAGCCATAGAGGAAATGCCTGCTCTGGAGAGCGATTAAATAACCAAATGCCTATTGGAATAAATCATGCTGGTCAGGAAGATGAAACAGAGAGAATAGAAAATTCAGGAGAAAACATAAAGAAAATTTTTTGGCAAACTTCTATTAATGAACAAAGACCAAAATTAACAATAAAAATAAATGGTGTTTTGTTGTCTGGTCTGGTAGACACAGGTGTGGACGTTACCATAATTGCACCAGAATTTGGCATCCAACTTGGCCTCTTCAGGAGGTAAACGTTCAACTGTTAGGAATTGGGACATTATCTCAGGTGAAACAGAGTGCAAGATGGCTCGAATGTATAGGTCCAGAAGGACAGAGAGGAAAATTAAAACCATATGTGGCCAACATAACTATGAACCTGTGGGGTCGAGACTTGTTGCAACAATGGAATACTCAGATTAACATCCCTCCAATCTCAGAAACAAATCATAAACTGACTAGCACATGTTTCTGAGAGAAATATTAGAAGATATTGTTCTAATGAGTGGTCACCAGCCATCCATATTATACAAGAACAGGGCACAATAACTGATGATCTTCCAAAGACACCAACAGCTCTACCTTTAAAATGGTTAACAGACAAGCCTGTATGGGTCCAACAATGGCCTTTAACAACAGAGAAACTCCAGGCTTTAGAAGAGCTGGTAGAAGAACAGTTAAATGCTCAGCATATTGAAGAATCAACCAGCCCTTGGAATTCTCCTGTATTTGTTATTAAAAAGAAATCTGGTAAATGGTGAATGGTAACAGACCTTAGAGCAATTAACAAAGTAATTCAGCCAATGGGCTCTCTACAATCTGGGATGCCTTTGCCTACTCTGTTACCAAAAGGATGGCCTCTCATAGTTATTGATTTAAAAGACTGTTTCTTTTCAATACCCTTACAAGAAAAAGACAAAGAAAGATTTGCTTTTACAGTGCCTACTTATAATAATTCTCAACCGGTTAAAAGATTTCAATGGAGGGTCCTCCCACAGGGAATGTTGAATAGCCCAACTCTGTGCCAATATTTTGTGCAACAGCCATTGGAAGTGATACGTAAAAAATTTTCTAAATCTATAATTTATCATTATATGGACGATATTTTACTAGCTGACTCAAATGCAGATACTTTAGAAATAATATTTGAAGAAGTAAAGAAAATTTTGCCTTGCTGGGGATTACAAATTGCTCCTGAAAAGATACAAAGAGGAGATTCTATTAATTATTTAGGATATAAAATAGAGCTACAAAAAATTAGACCCAAAAGGTGCAAATTCGGAGAGATAGACTACAGACTCTTAATGACTTTCAAAGATTATTTGGAGACATTTCTCATCTACGAACTATTGTTGGGGTAAAAAATGATGAACTGACTAATTTGTTCAGAACCTTAGAAGGTGACAAGGACTTAAATAGTCCAAGAGAATTATCACCTGAAGCTGAGAAAGAATTGGCCTTGGTAGAAAAGAAAGTGCATGAAGGACACGTGGATCGTATTGATCCAAAGCTGGATTGCATTTTGGTTATTTTACCTTCTAGGCGTTCTCCTACTGGAATATTAATGCAGAGGGAAGATATTATATTGGAATGGATATTTTTACCAAATAAACCAAATAAAAAATTAAAAACTTATGTGGAAAAAAATCTCTGACTTGATTTACAAAGGAAAACTGAGACTTCGTCAATTAGCAGGCATAGACCCAGCAGAAATTGTCGTACCATTAACTAAGGAGGACATTGAAAAATTATGGACAGAAAGTGAACCTTGGCAAAGAGCTTGCAGTAATTTTTTTGGGAGAAATTAACAGCAAATATCCCAAAAGCAATAGAATTGATCTTATAAAGAGAGCTGAATGGATCTTGCCTCAAATTGTACGGCAAAAACCCATATCTGGAGTTCGTACATTTTATACAGATGCCAACAAAGAAGGAAAGGCTGGTTACAAATCAGAAAATTTAAGTAAAGTGGTTCAAAGTCCGTATAATTCAGTTCAAAAATCAGAATTGTATGCTATTCTGTTGGTATTAATGGATTTTTTCAGAACCTCTCAACATAGTAACTGACTCTCAGTATGCTGAAAGAGTGGTGTTACATATTGAGACTGCAGAATTTATCCCTGATGCTTCAGAATTAACTTCACTATTTATTCAATTACAAGATACAATCAGGAAAAGGGATCATCCTTTATATATAACTCACATTCGATCCCATACTGGTCTGCCAGGCCCTCTAGCACAAGGCAATGATGAGATTGATAAATTATTGATAGGAAATGTGCTGGAGGCCTCAGAATTTCATAAAAAACATCACGTCAATAGTAAAGGTTTAAAAAAGGATTTTTCCATAACCTGGCAACAAGCCAAAGAAATAGTAAAGAAATGTCCTACTTGTTCCGTCTACAATCAAATGCCATTACCAGCAGGATGTAACCCAAAGGGTACTCAGAGAAATGAAATCTGGCAGATGGACGTGTTTCACTTTGCAGAATTTGGAAAATTGAAATATGTACACCACACTATCGATACTTATTCAGGATTTCAATGGGCAACTGCTTTGAGTTCTGAAAAAGCTGATTCTGTAATCACTCATATTGCTAGAAGTTATGGCCATCATGGGTATACCTGCACAAATCAAAACTGACAATGCTCCATCATATGTCTCTGTTAAAATGAAAACAGTTTTTTTGCTTATTACAATATAAAGCATATTACAGGCATACCACATAATCCTACAGGTCAAGCAGTTATAGAAAGATCAAACAGAACTCTAAAGGATATGCTAAATAAACAGAAATGGGTAACAAAAACCCCCAGAAATAGACTACATAATGCTCTTCTAACTTTGAATTTTCTGAATGCCAATGAGAAAGGAACAACAGCTGCAGAGAGACATTGGATAATAGAAAAAACTACAGAATTAAATCAGCCTATATACTTTAAGGATGTGCTGACCTCAGAATGGAAACCAGGGTATGTATTACATTGGGGACGTGGTTTTGCTTTTGTTTCCACAGGAGAAGATAAGCTGTGGGTACCATCAAAATTGATAAAGGTTCGATTTGAACAAGAGAGACCTCTTAATTGAGGAGGTGATAGTTCATCAACCAGCATGAACATCCAATTTAAACTAACTTGTATCAATAAAACATGCCTTTTCATTTAATCAGATAATAACTTGCGAAAAAGGAACATCCCCAAAATTAGTCTTGGGGAAAGGTTTTTGTTTTTGTCTTTTAGGAAAATGAAGGTTAAGGAATCTGAAGAACACTGGACAAATGAGACAACTGAAGAAAAGTGACAAATCATCTATCCCAAGAAACAGAATGAAACGGTGTATGGGTATATATTATCTAAAAAAATTTTATGTCTTCCTAAATGTTTGTTTCTGCTTTTCTCTAAAGATTTAACACTACTGGTTTTCTAATAGTCCCAGTTCAATTAAAATTTAAAGCTGACTTTGGAGTTGGAGAATGGCTCTCTCCTTCTTTAAACTCAAGCATGTTGTTAAAAGGAAAATGCAAACTCCCTGTATCATGCCAGAATAAGAGCCATCTTCTGCTATGGTACAGGACAAAAGCAAAATTAATTAAGGGACTATTCTATTACTAATCTCAACTCTTTGATTCTATTCTGATTCTTTAAACTTTTCTCAAAGTATAAATTTTTATCAAAATTTACAAGATTAATATATATATATGTACATTTTAAACTTGTTAAGATATGAATGGTCACATAGAGTACTAACTAATTCTAGAAAAAAGGCTAGCTGCATATATATGTTTTTGTGTTCGAGTCTCTTATCAGTTTTCTGCAGGAAATCAAGGCCAGGCCTAACATCAACTGAAGTCTCCAGAAAGAAGATGGGGCCCCACAACAACAACAATTCCACGTGGACAATAATAATATCATTAAGCTGACAAACATCATCCATAGATCAGCTTTGAACTACAAGGTGCTCAGAGCAAATTTGAGATGACTAGCTGAGATGATCCAGTCTCAAAGACTACTTGAATAAGGACTTGAGATAAACCC